>NC_030851.1:1593186-1893186 GCF_000208745.1 Theobroma cacao | reverse complement strand
AGGGAAGACACTAATAGCAGTAGTTCTTTGAGTGAGCTGGGTCATGGTTGTAGGAAGGGTGAGTATAGCGTGTCGCATCATTATGTAAAAAGTTTTATAGCTAACAGAACCCATATGCATAATGTCACATGCATAAGTTTTATGATTGTATGTATTTCTCGCATGAAGGGTGAATTTGAGGCTTATTTTATATACGTGTCTGAAATGGACATTCAATTTTGGTGTCTTCTGAATCACCAGTACCACAGTTAGAAGGGGGAAAATAGGAAGTGGAAGTTCTCTAGCTTAGCTTTGTGCAATAAATGAAGAGTTTGAGGGCTAGCTGTATAAAAATTCTAGCTCGGAGATGCAGAATTTTTGTGTGGAGCATGAGTTTGCTGAAAGGGAGCAGGCTCCTAAGGAGACTCTAGAGTTTGTTTGGTTAGTCTGGTATGACCCTTGAGAGGGACCTAAGAGGATTGCATGCTTATTATTTGTTAGAAGTTTTTTTCTAGCTTGATCAATTGGCCAATTAGGATTTTAACCTCCTTTTCAAAATTCATTCAAAAGGAAAGGAAAGAAATTAATAAAAAAGGATTGTAAGCTCTTCAGTTTTGCTATTATTTTGCATGAACTGAACCAGTAGTATATTATTCACAACTGGCAGGATCCCTTGCTGAGTATTGATATGAACAATTCATCAGTATGGACAGGAAATTGGTCTCAGCTTTGCCCTACCTGCAAGGTTACCTGATGAACCTTTCCTTGTAACTATGTATGCATATCTATATAAATATTTCCTCAGCTTGCAAAGCCATTTTGACCAAATTTTCTCTCTGTTGTCAGATAATAAGACCCATTCGTTCTAAGCACTGTCCTGTCTGTAAGCATTGTGTTGAACAATTCGACCATCATTGCCCATGGATATCTAACTGTGTTGGGAGGGTAAGAAATTTATTGGAAGATAACCATATTATCAATGTCTTCTGGAGTAGGATATTTATTTGAGATTAAGTTATTGCGGCTGCAAATGCTATCATCTTATTGATGTATATATGTTCAGAAACTCATCTAGGACTAGGATGGTAAATCACACATTATTTTCATGCCTGGAATGTACAGAATTTTATGCCTTTTGTTGACTCTTGTATAGTTGGTGGTTATTTTTATTGAATTGAAGGACTAATATGGAGGTCTAAGGCCAATCCTGTCATCAGTTGCACAGCCTTCACATTAGTGGCACCCTCCATTCCCATTGTTAGGTTCTTTGTTTAGTTTTGTCCCCTTCTTTTATTTGATCTCCTACTGAATAATTTAAACAAGATGCTATAGGTGACTGGTACTGTAATCTGACCATTATTCATATTTTCTTCGTTTCCTTTCCTCATCTGCTTTACTTGTTGTGCACTTTGCAGAAAAACAAACGAGACTTCTTTGTTTTCGTTTGCATGGGAACCTTGACTTCATTCCTTGCTGCATCTATCACAGTTCAAAGTAAGTGGATTTCAGACAAATAAGCCTCTCCCCTTCATCACCTTTTCTGATCAAGATCAAATTAGTTTATATTTGACTTAGGTAATGTCTTTGTTTGTCTCAACAGGGATCTGGACAGCAATACCAGCATTGCCTGCTGATGAAACATGGATTCATCATGTGATTATTCATCATCCTGGTATTGTTGTATTTCTCATTTTGGATGCAATCGTTTTGATTGCTGCTACAGCTTTGACCACAGTACAGGCATCCCAGGTAAATCAAGAGTTCATTTGCCTACTTTTTAACTGTGTTGCCCACCAACTACGTGAAGATTTTTAAGTCCGCTTAAAGGATGGCGAATTTAATGAATATGTTGTTAAATTTTTCGGTATCTTTATTTTCTATTGTAGATAGCTCGGAACATCACCACGAATGAATTATCAAATGCCATTCGCTACGGGTATCTTCGCGGCCCTGATGGACGGTTTAGGAACCCATATAATCATGGATGCCGAAAGAACTGCACTGATTTCCTCATTCGTGGCTACACAGATGATGAGGTGGCTTGGCCTCCGTTACAGAGAGTTGCCAGTTAGAAATACAGTCTGAGCTTTTGCCATATTCGTTGTTGTAGATACATACACCATGCTCCATTATTCACAGTCTCACTCATGTTAATATTACGAATCCTTTGCACGTTATGACTGTTCTTCGTATACGTATATATACAGTTCCATGTGAACAGAACGGTTAGTTTGAATTCCATTCGGCCATGTCAGATTCTCCACGTGTTTCAGGCTGATTTGCGGGCTTTTGTAGGTCACACAGACACAAATGAAGACAAAAAATTTACACTACCCATATATGTATCCAATAAACTCTGAATTCGGTTGGAAAAAGAACCACTTGAAGAGAAATTTTCACGTGTTCTTGTATTTTATCTTATGTCTAAATATTTGGAATTAATTCAGCTTGTGACAAGAATCTTGTGTTCTCTCTAATACTTTTGGTAAGTGCCTAGTAAATTTATTCAATCAATTTATTTTATTTTTTTACTCTTACCCCTTTTTAATATAAATTTAATACATACATGAAAAATAGAAACATAAAAAATTAAAAGATAAAATAATAGGTTAGGAAATACCTCAACTGTTTTTAGATTTGACCCAAAAAAGATGATGCCAAAAGCTGGTGCCGGTTGGCCTTGGCTGGAGCCAGCCCGAACCTTAACAATAGATAAATAGCCTTTGTGTCACAAACCTTAACGTCCAAACCCCCCCTTTTTTCTTACCTCCATCGTGGAAGCAATCGTCCTCCTTCGCGTTAAGGGTGGCGGCACACTTTTCCTTTTCTATCCTTTGCCCTTTCCTTCTCTTCCCTCTTCTGTCTGCCTCCTTTATCCTGTCTTTCTGAAAACCCCTGGCTGATTCCGCCGTCACTTCCCGCCGAACAACCCATCATCTTCTACGTCTCTCCGCCCTGGCCTACCTCTTCTCTTTTCCTTTTCTTTTTTTTATCTTCCTACTGAGGAAACGACGTAGTGTTTTAAATTTTGGGAGTATAAATAGCCAGACCCTGCTTCTCTGCCGCAAACCCTAGCATCCAAACCCTTTCTCTTTCCTACCTCTGTAGCTGAGGTCCGCCTTGGAGTTTGCGGTGGCGGCACACTTTTCCCTTTCCTCTTTTCTTCTGTTCCCTCTGCCTTCTGCCGTTACCGTCGTCACTTCCCCCCGATCAACCCATCATCTTCTTAGTCTCTCCGCCCTAGAAGTTTCCAACGATTATTTCCGCCTAAATTGACCCCTCTATCTTTGTTTTTTTCAAACAACCCGAGAAAACCCAGAAAATATTTTTTAAAAACCTCAAGGAAAGGTTGAAAATCTCAAATCTAGGGTTTTTACAACATAAAATATCAGATTTGATCTGTTGGTTGTGTGATATGGATTTTCTTTTTGTTTTCTGTAATTATTGTTCTTTCTTTTATTTATTTGGAATTTTTTTAAGACTTCTGTGGTTTTGAAAAAGATGATCCTTTATTTATTTATTTTTTTTTTACCCTCTTCATTTGTCTTCCGACCTTTTAATTTCTGTCACTGTCCGACCTCAATACTAAGTCGTCTTTATCTCAACTAAACCCAATTTAAAAAACCAAATAGGTACGAGAGATTCAGCCTTGTCATCAGCTAGGAAGGCTAAAAGATGTGGCGACGTGCGGTAGAATCGTCTCCTGGTTTCCAGCTACAACATAGACCTTTTCACTTAGACTTTTGATGTTGACATGACAGCTTCGCATGATTGCAACAAGTGCGTCCCAAAACTTTGATGTTTTGGATACACTATCCACTTTTGGCCACCGTCATTTCATCGTCACTTGAGCCGCCACTCTCCCGCCTTGCTTCTATTTCTCCCTTCACTTCGGATTTTGGTTTCCGTTGCCGGTGGTGCTCTTTTCGCCGCCGGCTTTTTCCTTTTGTCGTTTTCTTTATTCTATTATTTATTATTTTAAAATAAAAATTTAACAAAGTAAAAACAGTCAAATAAATATTTGTTTATAAGTCAGAGGAATGTTTTGGACAATCGTACACCTAACAAATGTCAAGTGTAACTGTCGACGAACCGATGGGACTGAGACTTTATTTGTCAGTACATAAGGAACCATTGAAAACTGAACTCAGGAGATGACCAGAATCCAAGACACAACTTCATATAACTATTTAATCTTTATTAAATTCAAGGAAAAAAAACAAAAAACTACGACATGCAGGTTTATATTGCGACTTGCTTTACTTGAAAAAAAAGAAAGATAACGGAAACCAACCATGGCAGCCAGAACAAAACAAGATGACGGAAACAAACCACGGCCGCCAGAACAGACGCTTAGACTCCCATCGGCAAGATAAACGGCCAGAACAACAAAAGATGACAGAAACAAACCACGGCTGCAGAACAGACGCTTAGACTCCCATTGGCAAGATAAACGGAATCAAACCACGGCTACCAGAACTGACGCTTACCTAACTTGAATGATGTAGATATCATCTTTTCTGAAAAGAGTAATGGAAGCTTCGATTCTGGATTTAGCAAACTTTGTCCACTGGCGTCCGGAGAAGGAGAAACAGTTGGCTTCTTGTTCCCTCTGGCATTCAAACTTCCACGATCTTCCTGATCCATCCTCCTCAACGATCAAATAAAATCTATCATCTTGAGGGAGAGAGAGGGCTGCGCGGCCATCACACGAAAACGTCAACTTTCTTGTATGCCTACCTTCAAGATTGGCCCGGAAGATCTCCTCCATTGCTTCCACTTACAAACCTATCTGTGTGTGAAGTGGGTGCTTAGAACAAAGAGGTTCGTATATCGGTTAGGAGGGGAATGATGATGAGGATTTTGAGAAAAGAGGGCGTTGGGGTGGGAGGGGTATTGGGGCTTCTGACGATTGAGGAGATAGCAGGAGTTGTGGTTAAAAGGGAGGGCATGGAAGGATTTTATAATGTTGCGAGGACCCGATATTCAGATTGTTGGGTTGCCTTTGCGTGTGCCCACGTGTAAGAAACATAAATCGGTGAGATGGCAGAGGATAAAAACCCTAAAACGTGTCCCCACTGGCTGTCCAGACCTGGGTGAAGCCCCATGTTACCACCTACCGATATGCGGATGGAAATCCTCTTCCCCTATATTGTGCCCCTTTCCCTGCCCCGTTCATTTGAGTTTCCATCGTGTCTCTTAGATTAGGGTCTTTTTAACTTTATTTAACCATATAAAATACGTTAGTTAACGGCAGCGTTATTTTTGAGGTCTCTACAGTGGAATCTTCAAAGAAAAGAGCCTTGAAGAAGCTCGAGAGCTTGAGGAAGTCAGTGACTGCTGCTTATTCCATGGAGAGGAACAGGACTCAGACTTTTAGGTACCTGCTTAGATGTATGAGCAAAGAGACAAAGAAACCTCCTCTTCACGTGCCTACGTGTGTAAAAACAAAATCGGTGGGATGAGACCGCTAAAAAGCATAAAACGTGTCCCTACTTGCTGCCCAGTTACCAGTGTGGAACCCAATTTGACCACCAACTGATATGCAGATTCTGGGCCCCCAATCCCATTCTCTTTCTTACTGTTAGAATGAAACAGCCAATCATTTTTCCAATCAAACAACCACAAAAGCCTTTCGCGCCCCCCCCCCATGCATGCACTGCAGTTTCCATTTGCAAATCACCCAAATCTATGGCCCACACCTAGCCTCTTTTGCCCTTTTAAAGCTTTGATGAAAAGTTGGTTTGCATGACGCTGGCGGTTTTGAATTTTTCTCAGTTTTGAATTTTTCTCTCAACCACGTAATATCTAAAAAAAAAATCTCAAATTATTTTCTAATTTTTTAATAATTTTTTATTTTTTTATTACATTTAATCAATTTTTTTATATCAAATAAAATTTGCATATTTTTATTTTAAATCAAATATTTTTTATGATTAATATTTGACTTAGTGAATGTACCACTTGTCATTTTATGTTATGTGATACTAATATATCATTATTGATAATGACGTGATATAACATTGTGTTATTTTTATCCTCAACATTGACAACACATGGGTACAAGATGATAAGTAACATTTTGACTTGTAATTAATCAACTATTAGTTGTAAATACTTATTTGAACTAATTGAACATAATAAAAAAATAAGAGTTTATTTAAATTTTCTTAAATAATTTAAAAACTTTTTAGAGTATTATGCAACAAAATATATATCTATTAAAATAATTGCGCCGTCAATATATAGAAGAATGGATAATGTTAATAATTTAATTATTTTTTATAATATATAATATGTAATTTTTCAAATTTGAAAAAAGTATTTTGATCTTTATCTATTCTTCAACTAAGAAATAGCTAATACCTTAAGGGCATACTTGATTGGAGGGAATGGAATAGTCATTCCTCCTTTATTCTCATTCTTGAGATAAAACTTTATTCGGTTTAATGGAATAGCTTTTCTTCATAATAGCCATTCCAAGAGAAGCTTGAACAGCCATTACTAAAGCTTCCTTGGTAATGGCTATTCCAAATTATTGAGAATAAGAAAAAAATTTGATTAGACAAATATACCATTTTACAATTTAAAAAATTATCTTATAAAAAAATAATAATCTTATTTTTTTTCTCTCTTCCTCACTCCTCTCTCTAAAGCACAGAAGACACAAAATTTTTTACTTCATTTAAAAAAATAAAAATATTTAAATATTATTTAATATATTAATTTAACTATAATAAATATCATAAAAATATTATTTAATATTATTATTTGAATATAATAAATGTAATAAAGAATATTATTTAGTATTATTTAAATTTAATGAAGAATATATTTTTCTTTTAATATTAAATATTATTTAATTATAATAAAAGGTTTAATTATCTTCTAATGCAAAATATTATTAAATTNTATTTTGTCTTTTAATATTAAATATTATTTAATTATAATAAAAGGTTTAATTATCTTCTAATACAAAATATTGTTAAATTATAATAAAAATATATTTTTATTTTGATGAAAATATCATTTAATTACTGTAAAAGTTATTTTGATTTTATTACTTAGAATATTTTATCTTTTAATAAAATAAATTGTTTAATTTTAATAAAAAAAAATATTTTTTTCTCATCATAGTGTTTTTGTTTTTTAATTAAAAAAATTTTTAAATTTTAATAAAGGGTATTTTTATCATTTACTTATTATTCTTTAACTATTTTTAAAATTATTCCTACCAACCGAACAATTGAATAAGTAATAATAGTAATTTATATCTTATTCCATTCCTATTAACTAATTTACATAATAATAATTATTTTTTAATTTTATTTTTTTGAAATTATTATTTTATTCTCATTTTATTTTTTCTAATGAACCAAGCATGCTGTAAGAGTTGGTATTAACTATTATTTGATTTTAGTTGATTTTGAAAAATAACGATTCTAAAATAATAAATACTCCTTAAAACATATGAAAGTCGGCTTAAAATTAAAAAATGAGGAAGGGATTAGCACGCAAACTGGGCCATCGACAGTACTGGTCGAGTAGGTGGGGCCCTCTTAAGCGGAGGCCAGAGAATATACCCTCCGCGCTTGATTTCATGCATATATAATCAAAACCAAATGATAAATGCGATAGATATATGCCTGTATTTGATTCCTTTGAGGTTTTCCCGGCTCACGTTGGTGAGAATATCCACCCAATTGTTTTGATTGAGCCTTTTATCAAAAAGAAAAGGAAAAACTCCCTCCCTCTTTCTCCTCCCATTGTGCCTTGATTTTGATGGTTTTGATTGAGCGTACCCGGCCCCAACATCACAATAAAGGAGGGCCATTGAAGGGAAAATCAAACACATACAGTCAAATACAAGACCAACCCAAGAACATAAAAGATGAGTGCTGGGTTCCACTAAACACTTCCCCTGTTACCAAAGAACCACCATGTTTACTTCTTCCCTTGCCGACCAAAACCAGATTCCACCAGTTGAATACTTCATGCCAAACCCTCCAACTTCAACCACACATGATAAAAGACAGCCAAATAAACATATGACATATGACAGCCAAATAAACAAACAAATGTTTCATACCAAATATACTATAATAGTAGCGCTTTGAAAACTTTGACCAAAAGCAAATCGATACAATCTGACTGTTAATTAGTTGTAAAAAAATTATCTGAAAAAGATAGCATGA
This sequence comes from Theobroma cacao, assembly GCF_000208745.1. Classification (NCBI taxonomy): domain Eukaryota; kingdom Viridiplantae; phylum Streptophyta; class Magnoliopsida; order Malvales; family Malvaceae; genus Theobroma; species Theobroma cacao. The sequence continues at coordinate 1,885,012 of NC_030851.1, read as the reverse complement.
AAAGTCGGCTTAAAATTAAAACATGAGGTGATTTCGAGGACGAACCCCAGATTGTGACGGGATTAGCACGCACTGGGCCATCGACAGTACTGGTAGGGTAGGTGGGGGCCTCTTAAGTGGAAGCAAGAGAATATACACATCCGCAATCGACAGTTTTTTTTTTTTTTTTGCCAAATCAACTTTTGTAACAAATTTTGACATTATTCGCGTGTTATTACTAACGTGAATGCCACGTTTCAAACTTCACTTAAATCTTTTCCATTTTGGTTCTCGTGCTCCTTCGTCCACTTTATTTGCATTTATTTTAAAGGCTAAAAAGCATTAATTTCATTCCATTCAACAACTTTACAAAAACAGGAGATTAAGCGACTCCTTAATCTCGTTCAAAACCAAATCTGCAAGCACACAAAAATAGCCCTGAATGCCCATGAGCCACTTTATTTGCATTTTCATTTATTGTCTGATCCCAAGCTTAATTAATGGACCAAAGAAACGCCCACGATCCTCCCGACCCAGCCTTAACGTTCAAAACAAATCTTGCTGAATAAACAAGCCTAGTTTGACTTTGTCCTTTAGCTAGAGTTGGCATTCACCTAGGGAATATAACGACAACTACCAAAGACAAGGGTTTGAATACATAATAGACTTTTGCTTGCTAGACATGACTCATGGGCCCAGTAAACAATGGAAGAAGAGTTGAGATTTACGTAATTGCCACATCAATGAAGTGCAACTAAATGAAGAAATTAAAGCTAATTAAGTCACGGTTAAAGGTGTATATATAGTAGCCCATTAATTAAGTCATGCTGTGCTGTTACTTTTAATTGCTTCTTTTCCATTTGCAATAGTCTTTTACCAAAGTAACAATGGACCCATCGGTTTCCTAATTCGTAGATGGCATGTGAGTAAAAAATAATAGATAATATTTTAAATAATTATAATTAATCAATTATTAATAGTAAACACTTATTTCATTAAAATAAAAGTATATAGATTTAATTGAACATAATAAAAATTTATTTAAATTTATTTAAATAATTTAAAATTTTTTTAAAATATTATATAAAAATAAAAAATTCATATAAAAGAGTATACAATTTTTTATTTATTTTCTTTAGAATATCCATTTCACCACATAAATATATATATCAAAATAATTGTACAATCAATAATACAATTAAATTATGATATTATCAATGTTAAATTATGATATTGTAATGATACAATTCGATAATCATTTATCTGTATACAATATAGAATTTAAAGTATAAGATTCTTCTTTTTATAACAATATAAATATCATTTTTATCTATATTTATCTTAATATGGAAAAAAATATATAATTTTTTTGTGACACGTCAAGTTAATCTTCTATGATAAGATTGGACTTGTGTATATAATATATGGCATTTAAATTTCAAATAAAAAACTTTCCCCAACAATGCTTTTGTATGGCCTGCCTAGATCTTCTACATGTACACGGCATTTACAAACAGTTGTGCTTCGAAAACTTTGACCAATGGCAAATCGGTACAATCTCTGAGGGGATGTTAATTAGTCGTAGAAAAATTATCTGAAAAGTCGGCTTAAAATTTAAAAATGAGGTCATTTGGGATGCAAACGGCTCCTGTCTTGAGTGGGCCATAGACAATGCTGGTTGAGTAAGTGGGTCCTCTTCAGTGGAATCAAGCGAATACACATTGGCAGGACGAGGGGTTGCACTTGGGAAGAAGTGCAAATTTTTATATACTAGGCGTGACGGTCCAGCTTTTCTAATGAATTTGACTTGAGTCGCTCCTTCTAGACATTCTCGTGTGGTTAATAACATGAATGCCACGTTTCAAACTTTTCCATTTGGGTTTGCGTGCTCCTTCTTCCACTTTATTTGCATTTTCATTTATTGTCTGATCCTAGGCTTAATTAATGGAACGAAGAAAGAAATAACTAATAACAAAAGACAATTCGACCTGCCATCCATAGTGACGGAGTTAAAATAGTGGTGGAAGTGGTAGTTGTTACTTGTTAATTTTTTTAATTTATATACAATTTAAAATATATAAATTTATAATATTATATGATTATTTTTTAATTATTCTTAACGAAAAATTTTAAATATTACTACATTTGTGATTTTTGTGGATGATATAAGACGGTTTTTTCTTTTGTAAAGAGCTGACTCAAGCTGATCAGTATGCGGTGGTAGGTGACTATTTAAACGGTTGTTCCTATATGGACGGGCACAGCGTTACGGTAAGTTTTATTTTTTAATGAAATGAAATCCAATAAGGCTTATCATCATTAGAAAAAGAACGGTTTGGTTTTAGTAATTTATTGGTTAAACTGATCAAGTATTTATTTATGATACAGATTTGTCAAATTCGGCCTTCCTAATTAATGCATTTGATTCATCTACACATGAAAGCGTGGGAGCAATGTCATAGCTGTAAGATAGTTGTGGATAATTTCATTTCATGACAAAATCTTTATAATATATCAGCTCCTCACACGAGGACATGTGTGACGTCCTTAAATCAGAATATACATGTAACAGACTTTTGGTTGCTAGTAGTGCCCAATGCAAATGGAACAAGGGCAGTGGCCATTGTCGACTAAATGAAGAAATTAAAGCTAACTAAGTCATGGTTAAAAGTATAAAGTACGTACTCCATTAATTAAGTCATGCTGTGCTGTTACTTCTAATTGCTTCTTATTCATTTGTAATGGCCTTTTATCAAAGTAATAATGGACCCATCAATCTCCTAATTTGTCAACAGATTGTTGTAAAGGTTTCATGCTTTTTATTTTAGCAAGCAAGCAAGCCCAAGACGCTTTTAGTTTAGCTATCATCAAATAGGCCAACAATTTATAGTATTGGTTGCCTAAAGGCTGATGCAGAACCTTGGGAGGGCCATGCAGAGCTGCTTTACTTCATTCTTGCGGGCTTTTGTCGGTCATATAGTCCAAGGCTCAATGGCTAGTTGGCCCGAAATTTTCATTTTTATGGCTATGGATTCGACTGATATGTCATTGCTCATCAAATAAGACATATGTACCTAATAAACAAATATATATGTTGAATTGTATTTATGTTATGGATTTTATGACCGAAAATAAAAAGAATACGTGAGCTTCGAAATTAAAGATATGTTAAAAATTACAGCTCCTTCGTTTTTGGTCTAGCTTTATGTGATAATTTTTGTTTTATTTAAATTTTTTTTATTTTTTATATGTCAACATTATGTCAGTATTTTTTAACATGTTAAGATCATATGTATATTTTTAACTCTAAATTTAAATGAAATTACTCATAAAATTACACCAGAGTATATGAATTAATTTAAACAATTTTTATGAGAGAACAAAACGTAATAACACATAAACTTGTATAATTTTACCATTATGTATTTCAATGGAATTCCGGAATTTAGATTACTAACTCGTTGAAAGTGAAGAAACTTGGGATGCCATGCGATTAGCAGTCAATAGGGCATATACGGAGAGGTGGTCAAAGAAGTTGACATTAAGGCGGAAGGCTTCCCGGACGGTGGGCGATGGTGATATAAGACGATGATTTCACAGGCTTAAAGATACAATAGGAGTATAGGACCGAACATACAATGCTTATAACCAAAACAAACTGAAGAATAGTAGTATTTATTTCTATGAGACAGATAACAGGAAGTATCACCCCCATGGGGACTGAAATTGTTTGTCATCTGTATAGAAGTAACATGACAATTGAATGGTTGCCCCCACTCCTATGAGCAACTCACAAACTGTGAATTAATAACTAACGGTTGTATATAGAGATAAGGTTATTTTTTTTTGGTACAATAGAGGAAAAAAAAATTCTACGATTTAATTATTATTTTAGACATACTAACATCGAGAATACTTGAAATGCTATTATATGAAGTTAAAAATTTATATAAACTTAATTAAAGATGTTTGAAATAAATAAACCATACAATCTGCATGAAAATTAGTTTCATGAAAAGTATTATTTTGGATAGCAAATGGAAACAACTTGTGATAAAATTATAAACAAAGAGATATCATTTTCGAGGAAAAAAATAAGCCAAGATATAAGGAGGTAGATGAAGAAGACTAGCAATAATTGTTTTCTTAATTTTCATGCTGTTTTGCTTTCTTAAATTATGGATTTGGGCTAAGGTCACGTCACGTATCAGAACTTTGAATTTGTTTATCGCTAGGTTGGAAAGAGTTCTTATTTTGGATCAGTTTAAGTTAACACCCAACTCGTCCAACTAATATCCACCATCACATGGGCTTCTTCTTTAGCAAACTGAGCCCCGAAAACCATATTGGGTTTGGCAAGCCGAGAAACAAGGTTGGAAAAATTGAGGAGTGTTCAAGGTCGAGGATGATTGGGATTGTGCCTTGCCACCATCTTCATGACAGGGAACAGGTAATGAAAGCATACCTGGATTTAGGCATTGCTCTGTGTTCTGTTTTGATGGGGAGCCGGGGTAGAGCAGTTGTGATTTTAATCCTGTTCGTGAGGTGTGCTTATGTCTCATCTGGTCAACTTTTACCTCTTTGGTTTATCTTGTTGGGTTCAGAAATATAATTAACTTAAAAAAGGATTGAACCAAAACAAAAGAGATGGTGGTCTAAATTCATACTTCTTTTCTCTTGGTAGACATGCGTTAGATTAATTAAAGGTTCAAGAAAAGAAAGAGTGCTATGAACTCGTAAAACCCTGAATAAATTATACAGAAACATAATCAGTGTTGAAACATTGTAGATAGGACTAGAACAGAACTAGCACTTGAAAATAAAATACAAAAGCATTTTCTCAAAAAAAGAATGAAGATGGTGCCTCTCTAACTACATCTGGCGGTAATGGCTACTACGCCCTTCAATGGGCTGCTCTCGACAACTTCCCAGATATTGCTCAGTACCTTATAGAGGTAACTTCGAAAAAAATTTATATATTTATAGCTTTGTGGTGGGTTTTTGTTGAGATTTAAATAAATTTGGTCTTTTTTTTGTTTTGTTTAATATGATTGAAGCATGGTAGAAATGTGAATGCAATTGAGAACAACAAGCAGACTGCTTTCAACTGGGCTGCAGTCAGGGGTTCCATTGCAGTGGCAGATGTGCTCTTGCAGAATGGAGCTCGAGTCGAAGCCACTGACATCAATGGTTGTTGGGTAATGCAAGCCACTGATGGAATGGAGCTCGATTTGCTCTTGCATTATCTGCTGAATCTAACTCTTTATGGGCCTCTAAAAGCTTCAATTTTTATGTTTTTTTTTTCTGCTGACTTATGTAATGCAAGTTAGGGGCTTGATACAGTTATCAATCTATTTTGTCTTCTGCAGGCAGTTCATGTTGCCGCTCAGTATGGGCAAACGGCTTTCTTAAATCACATTGTTGCCAAATATCACGCTGATTATGATGCACCTGATAATGATGGAAGGTGCCCGTTTCATTGGTATGCTTTTAAGAAATAACTTAGTTGCAACCATCATAACATAGGCTTAGAGCTTGGTTTCATGTAAATCTAATATAAGCAATTAATTATATTTTGGAGGGCCCAAAATACTTAGCACTATTCTTTCGATATAGATTTGTAGTATGTTTTTCTTGTTGGCTTTAGTTTGTTTTGTATAAATGGCAAATTAAGCTAGTTGGTTGTTTATGAGCTCAAATTTGCGTTTAAAAGAAGTTTACCCACTAGCCTACAAGCTAGTACTAAGAGGGGATAGCAATTTGGTGCGATTTCAGAAGTGGTCTGACTTTGTTTCTAGTAGCATATTCGGGAGAATAAAACCTTTTAAATGTGATTTTTGGTACAAGATTGCAATCGTTGATGTTACTCACATACCCAAGCAGGATCCATCCTGCAATATCAGTCTTAACCCTTTTTAACACAGGGAGAAGAGATAATATTTGGTTTGAACATCACTGGCTTTTGATGTGTAGTAGTTTAATTCAGTTTCTTGTGCAGTAGCTTTTTTCTGTGAAAAGTATTAAATGCTAGTTAATGACAAATTTTATTCTCGTGATGTGTTAACCAGGGCTGCATATAAGGGATTTGCAGATACAACTATATTGCTTCTATTTAGAGATGCATCACAAGGGAGACAAGACAAAGAAGGTACTATCCAACAATCAATATGCACCGTCTAATATGCAAGCTTTTAACCTTGTAAAAAGTACCGATCACTGTGCTCATGACCTTCAGAGCTATATGCACTTTATACTCCTGTGTTCATTTGTGATTAATATTGCAATGGTGGCAACCTGAGTTTTCCAGTTTTGTGATGAATGCAAGAGAGTTTCTTTATGATTTAAATTTGTAAACAGTGGTCAGAAACTTCTGTTTTTCATTCTGAACTCTGTGATCCTTATAATATTCATTTAGTGTGCCAGGCTTGAGCTTACTCAGTAACTGCTTTAATCTTAGTACTAAAATTTTTATAATGTTGTATATCCGATGCTGCCAGGTTTTACTCCATCGCACTGGGCTGCAATAAGATGAAATGCAGAAGCATGCACTGTACTCGTGCATGCAGGCACAAAGCAGGAATTAGTAATGAAAGATAAAGCTGGATTCACCCCTATTCAGCTTGCATATGATAAAGGTCATCGGCAAATCACCCTTTTCCTTGTACGTGACTTTGTGTAGTTATTGCCTTGTTTGCATCCTTTCATTAAAATAAACTTTTAAGCTAGGAAATTTGAATATGGTGTCTATGAGAAAATGACTTTTGGGATTCTCCTAGTAGTACTGTGTCTGGAGGATGTTCTGTTAGGGGGCCTTATCTCTAGTGAGGGTAACGCTGGGTGTTTCTGATTCTATGTGATCAGTCACCTTATTGTTAAGTAAGTCGGCTGCTGGAGTGCTTCATACATGTTTTTTAAACCTTACTGAACTTCATTTTATTCTTCCTTCATATCCCCTTTCTCCAAGAAAGGATCATCTTGCATTTCTCATCTGTGTATGTTTCTCAAAAAGTGAGCAGGCAGAAAATATTGTGACCAACCGTGTGGAATTTGGGAGTGTCCATTATCAAATTACTTCATTACTCTTTTGAAATATTAAAATGAAACAGTTTAAATTAAGTATGTGGTGTATTCCCTCTCTCTGTTTGGGAGGAATTATAAGCCTATATTGAATGCTTTGGGCTAGGCTTTGCATAGATGATATATAACTTCAAAATTTATTAGCTTGCTTTCGAAAGCACAATGCCACAACCCATTAGTTTATGATGTTTGGGACCCAATTAAAAAATTATATTTGGTGTTGCCTTTCTGGGGTGTGTTTGTGTCCGTACAGTGGGGCTTGATTCTTTGGCTGTATATTTGATGGATGGGAGAACAGCACATCTGCAATAGATAATTGTTGCCTTGTAAAACACTATGACACCATAGAAGGTGTGAATATTTTCACATAACAATGGTATTATTAGTTTTGCGATTTATTTTTTGTCGTGCTTTAAGTTGCATTATTGGTTTAGTTTGATGTCCAGTTAGAAATGTGTTCACAGAGATGGTTTGCACAGTTGGTATCTGTAACAAATTCTCAGACTATTCCCACTTGGATACCCCCTATTGTTACAGTCTCTTAATTTTTGCCATATCTTCGAGATTTTGCAGCCATTTAATTTTATTGTTTTCTTTTGATTTTGTTCAGTCTAACGCAGCTAGAGCCAATAGCAATCGATTGGTGGAGAAGTTTTGCAGTGGGAAGATGGGGGATGTTGGTTATGCTCCTATCTTATTTTGTGTCATAATTGTTCTAATTATCCTCTTCATCAACGCAGTTCTTGCTGGTGAGTAGGCTATGATGTAAAAATTTCAAGTCATGGACATGTTTATTTTTGTCATTAATTATGACTGACATCTTTAAGATGCATAGCTCCAAGTCTTTCTAGGGTAACTGCCATTGTTGGACTTTGGGGATGGATTGATGTTTCCCTAGGTATTGGTTCATTGATAATGTTCTACAGGTGTAGTAGGTAAACTTTGTCCTGTGACTTTGATATTCATTGAATTGATTTCACATATTTGTTTTATTTGGTGGTATTTTATATTCTTAGGCCATTAGATATAATTGTTTAGAGCTTGGTGCATGAAATGCTATCGAACAGAATACCTTTGGCTAGTCTAGTCTTATGAGTTATCTTTCTCATTCAATCACATATGCTTGTATTATGGATGACGTTTAGATGTGGCTTTACTTGGTACCTTGCGTTTTCAATATCTGAACCAAAAATTGAAACATTTTGACAAGTTTGGAAATATAATTAAGCTACTCACTGAACATTTTATTGCATTCATGTTTTCGGAACTATAATGAAGCAATTATCTGAATTTAAACAATTTTTCAGTCTTGGTTAAAGTTTTTTATTTTTTTTATCGTTTTTTTGATTGGTTTTCACAATCCTCTGCTGTAAAGATCCAGGTTATACTAAAAAAAATGGAGGACTGGATGGCTATGAAGATACAGAGGCACGAGCATTTCTGTTTAATAACTGTAACCTTTAACAGTGGCTGGGAATGGATAAAAACTATGTGAATTCTGTGGAGACAGCAAACTTTATATAAGGGAAGACACAAATAGCAGTAGGTCTTTGAGTGAGTTGGGTCATGGTTGTAGGAAGGGTGACTATAGCATGTAGTATCATTATGTAAAACGTTTTACAGCTAACAGATCCCATCTGCATAATGTCACATATGTAAGTTTTATTCTTGTATGTGTTTCTCGCATGAAGGGTGAATTTGAGGCTTATATTGTATACATGTCTGAAATGGACATTCGATTTTGGTGCCTTCTGAATCACCAGCACCACAATTAGAAGGGGGAAATAGGAAGAGGAACCATCTTTGTGCAATAAATGAAGGGTTTGAGGGCAAGCTGTATAAAAATTCTAGCTTGGAGATGCAGAATTTTTGTGTGGAGCATGATTTTGCTGAAATGGAACAGGCTCCTAAGGAGACTCTAGAGTTTGTTTGGTTAGTCTGGTATGACCCTTGAGAGGGACCTAAGAGGATTGCATGCTTATTATTTGTTAGAAGTTTTTCCTAGCCTGATCAATTGGCGAATTAGGATTTTAAGCTCCTTTTCAAAATTCATTCGAAAGGAAAAGAAAGAAATTAATAAAAAAGGATTTTAAGCTCTTCAGTTTTGCTATTATTTTGCATGAACTGAACCAGTAGTATATTATTCACAACTGGCAGAATCCCTTGCTGAGTGTTGATATGAACAATTTGTCAGTATGGACAGGAAATTGGTCTCAGCTTTGCCCTACCTGCAAGGTTACCTGATGAATTTTTCCTTGTAACTATGTATGCATATCTATATAAATATTTCCTCAGCTTGCAAAGCCATTTTGACCAAATTTTCTCTATGTTGTCAGATAATAAGACCCATTCGTTCTAAGCACTGTCCTGTCTGTAAGCATTGTATTGAACAATTCAACCATCATTGCCCATGGATATCTAACTGTGTTGGGAAGGTAAGAAATTTGTCCTGAGCTTAATATGGAAGTTGGAAGATAACCATATTATCAATGTCTTCTGGAGTAGGATATTTATTAGAGATTAAGTTATTGTGGATGCAAATGCTATCATCTTATTGATGCATATATGTTCAGAAACTCATCTAGGACTAGGATGGTGAATCACACATTTTTTGCCTGCCTGGAGTTTTCAGAATTTTATGCCTTTGTTGACTCTTGCATTGTTGGTGATTATATTTATTGAATTGAGGGACTAATATGGACGTCTAGGCCAATCCTGTTGACAGTAGTGCATGCAGCCTTCACATTAGTGGCACCCTCCATTCCCATCTTTAGCTTCTTTGGTTAATTTTGTCCCTTTTTTCAATTAACCTCCTACTGAATAATCTAAACAAGATGTTCTAGGAGACCAGTACTGCAATCTGACCATTATTTCATATTTTCTTATTTTCCTTTCCTCATCTGCTTTACCTATTGTGCACTTGCAGAAAAACAAACGAGACTGCTTTGTTTTTGTTTGCATGGGAACCTTGACTTCATTCCTTGCTGCATCTATTGCAGTTCAAAGTAAGTGGATTTCAGACAAATAAGCCTCTCCTCTTCATCACCTTTTCTGATCGAGATCAAATTAGTTTATGTTTGACTTAGGTAATGTCTTCGTTTGTCTCAACAGGGATTTGGACAGCAATACCAGCATTGCCTGCCGATGAAACATGGATTCATCATGTGATTGTTCATCATCCTGGTATCATCGCATTTCTCATTTTGGATGCTATTGTTTTGATTGCTGCTACAACTTTGACCGCAGTACAGGTATCCCAGGTAAATCAAAAGTTGATTTACCTACTTTTTAACTGTGTTGCCCACTAACTCTGTGAAGATTTTTAAGTCCGGTTAAAGGATGGCAAATTTAATGAATATGTTGTTAAATTTTTGGGTATCTTTATTTTCTAATATTGCAGATAGCTCGGAACATCACTGCAAATGAATTATCAAATGCCATTCGCTATGGGTATCTTCGTGGCCCTGATGGACGGTTCCAGAACCCATATAATCATGGATGCCGAAAGAACTGTCCCGATTTCCTCATTCGTGGTTAGACAGATGATGAGGTTGCTTGGCCTCCGTTACAGAGAGTTGCCAGTTAGAAATACTGTCTGTGAGCTTCTGTCATATTCCTTGTTGCAGATACATGCACCATGTTCCATTATTCAGAGTCTTTGCACATTATGACTGTTCTTATACACCTTGTTGTTAATATTAGGAACCCTTTGTTCATTATGACTGTTCTTCGTATATATAGATATATGGTTCCATGAGAACAGAATGGTTAGGTTGAATTCCGTTCGGCCATGTCAGATTCTCCACGGGTTTCAGGCTAATGTAGATCGTCGGAAGGGCCGAGCTTAACTTTATACTTCGCAGGCTTTTGTAGGTCACATAAATTAAGACGAAAATATTACCCTATCCATATATATATATATATATCCAATAAACTCCTAATGTGTTGGAAAAAGAACTACTTTAAGAGAAGAAGTTTTCACTTGTTCTTGTTTTTTATCTAAGTCTAAATATTTGGAATTAACTCACCTTGTGACAATAATCTTGGGGTCCCTTTAATACTTTTGGTAATACTTATTAAATTTATTCAATTAATTTATTTCATTTTTTATTCTTACGCCTTTTTAAAATAAATTTAATACATGCATGAAAAGTAGATAAATAAAAAATTAAAAGATAAAATAATAGGTTAGAAATACCTCAATTGCTATCGGGTTTTAACCCAAAAAGATGGTACCAGTTGTTGGGCTTGGGTGGCTCCAACCCACCTCTTCTTTTTCCTTTTCTTTTTTCTTAATGGGCGATAGACAGCCTCTTTGTCACAAACCCTAACATCCAAACCCCCTTTTTTCTTACCTCGATAGCGGAAGCAGTCGTCCGCCTTGGCGTTTAAGGTGGCGGCACCCTCTTTCCTTTCCTTTTCCCTTCCCCTTTCCTTCTCTTCCCTCTTCCTTCTGCCGCCTGTATCCTCTCTTTCTGAAAACCCTAGCCTTCCTTCTGCCGACGCCGCCGTAACTTTCCGCCGAACAGCCCATCATCTTTTTGGTCTCTCGGCCCTAAAAGTTTCCACCAATAATTACCACTTAATTGTTTTTTACAACCCAAGAAAACCCAGAAAAGCTTTTTTTTAAAACCTGGACTGAAAATCTCAAATTTAGAGTTTTTACAACAAAAAATTTCAGATCTGATCTGTAGGTGGTAATTCTTTTAATAGGGTGGGTAATTTTTCTGGAAATTTTTATTTAAAGTTCAGATTTGCTTTCTTTTTGTTGGTGTTTTTATTTTTCTTTCATTTTCTTTTTATAGTAAACTTGATTTTTCAAGAAAAAAAATGTCCACGATATGTGGATTTTCTTTTTCTTTTCTGTTATTTTTTCTGTCTGTGATTTTATTTTGAAAATTTTCAAGACTTTTGTGATTTCGGAAAAGATGAATTCGTTTATCGTTTTTTTACACTCTTCATTTTTTTCCGATGTCGCCTGGTTTGACGCCGGTGTCAGCCTTTTTTTTTCTGTCAGGCCCTCAATTCAACCCAATAATTAAGTCGCAGTGGACCCTCAATTCAAAATACAATAGATTCTTGTGGGGTCGAAATGTTTCCTAGTACGAAACCTAACATGGGACTCTTTCAGTTAAAACGTAGTGGATCCCACGTTATCAGCCGCAACCCTTTTTTGGAATGTGGACCCCAAAACTTTTCTTGTCTTGGATACGCTTACCATTTTTGGCCACCGTCCCTTGTCATCACTTCAGTTGCTGTTACCGTTGCCGGTAGCGGTTGTTTCACCGCCGGTGTTATTCCTTTCTCCGCCTTCTACTTTCTTCTATTAGTATTATTATAAAATGAATAATTGTGCTTGTAAGTAAGAGGAATGTTTTGTGGACAATCGTACCCTAATTAATGTCTTTATAAATAAAGTGTACATGTCATTGAAAATTGAACTAAAGCATGACCAGAATCGGAGACTATGGAAGTACACAATTTTGTTGAATTCAAGGAAAAAGCGAACAAACTAGGACATGCAGTTTCATATTGTGACAAAGAAAAACGCAAACAAACCACGGCTGCAAGAACTGACGCTTAGAATCCCATCGGCCGGACTTGAATGAAGTAGATATTGCCATTTCTGGAAAGAGTGATGGAAGCATTGATCCTGGATTTGGCAAACTCTCTCCACTGGCTTCCAGAGAAGGAGAAACAGTTGGCTTGTGATTCCTTCTTGCATTCAAACTTCCACGATCTTCCTGTTCCATCATCCTCAACGATCAAATCAAATCGTTCAGCTGGAGGGAGAGCGTGGCCCTTACACAAAAAAGTCAACTTTCTTGCATGTGTACTCGCTATGTTGGCATGGAAGATCTCCTCCATTGCTTTGAACGAAGAGGTTTGTATATCGGTTTAGAAGGGAATGATGATGAGGATTGTGAGAAAAGAGGGGCGTTGGGGCTTGAGGAGATTAGGGGTCGTGGTTCAAGGGAAGCCGTGAGGGGTATTTATAAGGTGGAATCAAGATTTTAAGTTCGAAGGGTTAAAAATGAAAAATTTAATATTTAAAAAGATGAAATTATAAATTTTTTTAAAAATAAAATTTTAAAATAAAAAAAAGATATAAAAATTTAAAATTTTGGGGACACAGGGCCCCTACTAGCCCCCCTCCCTTATAATATTTGGATTTATAAATAAGAATTTTCTTGAGGATAAGCAAATTGTGGTGGGCATACGTAATAACTCCATGCACCTGAACCAGCCGACCTGCATGAAAATTTTCACTTGTACTAAAATCTTTTTTGTCTTTTGTAAGCCTGACCGGTTCAAATGTCCAGGAATCGTGTGGGTAGTCAAAAATAAAGAGAGTGATATTTATGAATAACCTGCCCAGCAAGAAAACCGCACAAATTGCAAAGTAACAAAGTAGTTACTGTCACTTTTTTTTGTTTGAAAAGAAGTAGTTACTGTCACTTTCCCATTTCAATCAATGCATTCATTAATTAATTAGTTTAGGAAAATTATTATTGCACAACGAACCTTCGATTCTAGGTCCTACGATAAGCAAAAGATTTTTAGACATAAAATAATGAAAAAAAAAGTTGAATAAACAATGATAAAACCTTCTAACTGTAGATCACACTCTTCAAACAGTAAATTTTAACTTTACTATTTGAGAACTCTGAATTTTAAATTCTGGGATTATTTCAAATAGAGTTTTATAGCTCGGAGTTAATTAGTCTAGACCACTTGGTTTCAGAACTATGAAAGTTACAATTAGCAGCAGAAATTAATGCTTGCTTAAGAGGATTTCCCTTTCACTATCTTATCTATGGAGTTTTAGGGGTGTAATTGTCGGACTGGAATGAACGGTCAACAAGTTTTGTCGGGAAGGGTGCGCCATACGGGACTACTAAGAGCGAACGCGTGTTTTCCGACCGACTGCAGTGGCAAGGAAAGGTCCATTTTCTGGAAACTACAAAAAGTTTCATATCAGATCTGATCTGCTTTCTTTTTTATTTTTTATTTTTAAATCTCTTTTTTGTGGGAGACATGATTTTTTCAAAAAGAAAGCGATGGATTTTTTTTTTCTCTTCTCTAATATTTGTTTTGTCTGTGATTTGTTAAAGATTTGTTGTGGTTTAGAAAAAGATGAATCCTTCAATTTTTTTTTTCCACCGCCATTCTTGTACTTCTGGATTTACGGCGGGCGAAAACCTTTTATTTTCGTATCTCTTAGTTTCTTTTGCTTTGTAAAAACATTTATTTATTATTACTATCTCCTTCTCATTCAGCACGTCACTCTGCAAGCTTTTCCTTTTACCTTTTCTATTATAAAAATGGAAAAAAATGATAGGTTTTCTAAAGTTTCTTCTTACTCGGACTTTTCAGTGATGGAGTTTGCTTGTTTGGGGACAATCATTCCGTGACAATCTGACTGTTCAAATGTCTTTGTCAGTAATTATTAAATGGACTTCAATGGTTTGAAGAAAAAAGCAAACAGAGAAAGCACATGAAGACTGATGTTGTGGCTTTTTTTAATAAAGACAGCGAACTGACAGTTATTTAACTTCCCAACCCATAGCGACCGTTTTTTAATACTAGGCATAATATTTAAGAAAATATTAAATATTTGTTGAAAAGTTCTTTTACTGTGTTGAAGAATATGGTCAGGTGCAGTGCATAACAAGAAAACAATTCATTCACATAAGTTGATGTCGGTGGTATCATCCTAACCTTATTCATGGATACGGAGAAATGTTTCTCTTTTTTTGTTAGAATTTCAAACGTTTTTATTGACTTGAAAAACATGGCCATGTCCTTTTACTACTTCAAACTTAGTTTTTATTTTTTTTTATTTTAAGTTTTTTATTATAAAATTGTCATTAATTTAAGCAAAATGACTTATCTTTTAGGTTCAGAAAGAGGAATGCACTCAATTTTCTCTGTTTCTGTTAATTTTCCTTGTATCAAATGAAAGAAAATAATCTCCCTTTTTTTGGTCACCATGGGATGCGCCTCCCCCATGTGACATCAAGCTGCATAATTATTTTATAGTTGTGGGTATTGTAAGAGATGGATCAAAATACTTATCAAGTTATTGTATTTATATATTTTATTTAATTTAAATTTTATATTTAAAATCGAAATAATTTAATCACTTGATTTTAGAAAATGCTTCAATTTAATCTTTTACACTAACAGCATCTAATTTTACCGTTAAAAGAATGACATCAACATTGATATCAACGTTGACATGACATATTTCGATGATGTGGCACCCACATGATGACGTCGCATGTCACGTGACACCAACTTCATGTTGTGCCAAGGCCACGTGACCCTAATATGATGACTTGGCAATGCTGATGTGGCACAATATGCTGACATGTCAGTGTCATGTGGTAGATAAAAGAATTCCAAAAACTTTTTTTTATTGTATCATAGGAATTAAATTGAATAAAATTGAAATGTTGAGAAATTAAATTGAAAAAAATATTTAAAAAATAAAAATCTTTAAGTAAATGATAGATATACTTATTAATAAGCTAAATATTTAAGTGTAAAAGATTTATGATATTAAAAAATATATAAAAATATTTTTATACTTGATTATTTAATTGTAAAATATGTACATTAATTTATGTTATATGTAAAAATTAAGTTTGAATTCTCTTTTTATAAAAAAAATTTGAAAAAAATTTCATACCTACAATCAAATTTAAATGAATAACTTGCATTATGTTGATGAAGAAAGGAGATATAAAGTTAGTGATAATTATAAAAATAATTATTCGTTCTGACTTGCTTAATTTGGGCATGACAAACCTCTTATTACAACTATAGAATCTGAGTTACTCTTCCTTTTCAATTTTTTTTGTTTATTTTTTATGTTTTTAGTTTATTTAATATTTCAAGTTATATTCTTTAGGTTTAAATTTTTTAGATTAAATACTGCATTTATGGTTGATAAAGTTAGATATAATTGTAAATATTTATACAATTTTATTTTGTATTTATAAATTTTCTGTAGATCCAAATTAATAATGTAAATTTAAATTTAGCAAAATTTGATTATGGTATTTGAATTTAAATAAAATTGTTTTATAAGAAACTTTGAGTAAATTTAAATAAAAGGTAAATTGCGTAAGGGTTAAATAATTCCAAGATAATGGATATTTGTAAATTGTGAAAGTTATAACTAAATCAAACTATTTTGCTTATTTAAGTTCAGTTCAAGTTAAAAACTAAATCAAATTAATTTTATTTTTTTATACTATTAAAAATAGAAAAAAATTATTTAATTTTTTATATTATTTTATTCAAACACAATGCAAGTTAGTCATCTAAATTTGATTTTAGATATGAAATTTTTTTCAATTTTTTTTATAAAAAGAGAATTCAAACTTAATTTTTACGGAGAAGATAAATTAATGTACATATTTTATAATCAAATAATCGAGTATGAAAATATTTATATATAATTTTTTACACCATAAATCTTTTGTGCTTAAATATTTGACTTATTAATAAATATTTTCATACTCGATTATTTGACTTATTCCAAGAGAATGGATATTTGTAAATTGTAAAAGTTGTAACTAAATCAAACTATTTTGCTTATTTGAGTTCAGTTTAAGTTAAAACCTAAATCAAATTAATTTCAAATTTTTATGCTATTAAAAATAGAAAAAAATTATTTAATTTTTTATATTATTTTATTCGAATACAATGCAAGTTAGTCATCTAAATTTGACTTTAGATATAAAATTTTTTTCAATTTTTTTTATAAAAGGAGAATTTAAATTTAATTTTTACGGAGAAGATAAATTAATGTACACATTTTATAATCAAATAATCGAGTATGAAAATATTTATATATAATTTTTTACACCATAAATCTTTTGTGCTTAAATATTTAACTTATTAATAAGTGTATCTATCATCTAAATAGAGATTTGTATTTTTTAAATATTTTTTTCAGTTTAGTCCCTTAGCATCCTAATTTATTAAATTTAATCCTTATATTATATATTTTTGTTCAATTTAGTCCCTATGACGTGACATAAAAAAATTTTTAAAATTTTTTATTTGTCACATGACATTGACATGTCAGCATGTTAGTGACATGTCAGCATTGCTACATCATCATATCATGACCACGTGGTACTATCACATCATCAAGTTGGTGCCACACGGTATGCCACGATATCATGCAAGTGCCATGATGTCAAAATATACCACGTCAATGCTGATGTCAGCATTGACATTATCTTTTTAATAGTAAAATTAGATGCCATTAATAGGAGATATTAAATTGAAATAATTCTCAAAATGAAAGGTTTAAAATTGCTTCGATTTTTTGTGTAAAAACTAAATTGAACAAAATACACGAGTATAGGAATTTGATGGATATTTTAACTGCTAATTTAATATTAAACATTGCCAAGTTTGAATTGATGTTTTATAGCTAGAATTGGCATTTACCTAGGAAATATAATTCAAGAACAACTACCAAAAGGATTCGTAGGGTTTGAATACGTAATCACCCCATCATAAAAGTTAACTTTCCTTTATAATACTTGGGAAGATTCTTTTTGAAAATGATAATGGACTGATTTCATTGCTTTGGCTACTATGTATGCTGATGATAGTCATGATAATTTTTTTTAGTTTTTAATCTATTTTCTCTATTTATATTTTACAAAAAATAAAAAAAAAATATCAATCAAGTGCAAACTCATTGACAGCTTGATGTGAACATGTTGGAAGTGAACCGCCAAACTTCACCAGTTAAATGCTTGACACCAAACACCCTCAACTTCAAATATAATTTTTTCCCTTAAAGTCAGGTTGACCAAAATTCAGTCAATCTTATCCCCAAAATATAATTTTCCTTTTTAAAAAAAAAACCCCAATCAACAATTTGAGTTAACAACGAGTCAACACAGTTCTTCAACGTTAATTAAAAATTTTTCAATGTGCAATATTTTTGTTGTATTGACTCTTTATCTATAAAAAAAATAAACTTTTACATTAATTTAGGTCTAACTCGACCCTTGTATCTCTCATATAATCTAATATCAATGATAATCTGAGTCCACTCTAATAAACCACGAATTCATGTTCTCAAACCAAAAGACATATTTGATAAGTGATGGAATGCTCATATTTCTATATCCAAGATCCACCCATCTCTTACTTATTTATAGTAGTCCATTAATTAAGTGATGGTGTTACTACTAATTGCTTTTTATTCATTTGTAATAGTCTTTTATCAAAGTAATAATGGACGGATCAATCTCCTAATTTATCTAAGCAATGACAATTGTACAAGTCCTACTATTCTCATGACTTCAACTAATGGATTTGGGGGTTTAAAGATCAAATTATTTTCTGTCACGAACTTATTTATGGATAAGGAGAATTATTTTAATTGGTTCGAATTGCCAACGTTGTTCTTCACTTCAAAAACATGGCCAGGTCCGTCCAGTGGTTCGCACTTAGTTTCTTGACTTCAAACTAGGATTTAATGTCCCTGATTGCAACCCTGATTTACGTTCTTGTAAAGGTTTCATGCTTAATTATAGCAAGCAAAGCCCAAGGCGCCTTTAGTTTTAGCTATTTAATTCTCACCGTCGTGGATCAAACAGGCCAACATTTAACACTTGTATACTTGTTAATTAGAAAATGAATATTTAGAGGAGAACATATTAATATTTTTGAGATAGAGGTTGTATATAGAGATGAGGTTATTTCTTTTTGGTAAAATAGAGTAAAAAAAAATCTACGAATTTGGACGTATTAATATCGAGATTATTTCAAATGTTATTGTATGAATTTGAAAATTTATACAATCTTAATTAAAGATGTTCGAAGTAAAAAACCATATAATCTGTTTGAAAATTAGTTTTATGATGAGTATTATCATGGATAACAAATGAGGATATCTTGTGTTAAAATTATGAGTGAAGAGATATCATTTTCATAGGAAAAAAGAAGCTAAGATATCAGGAAGTAGAAGAAGACTACAAATAGTTGTTTTCTTAATTTTCATGCTATTTTGCTTACTTAATTCTTGGATTCGGGCTGGGGTCCAGTTACATATCCATAATTCTTGATTTGGATTGGTTTAACCTAACCATCTTTCGTTGTTATGGCAACCCAATCCAACTCGTCCAATTGATAACCACCATCACATGGGCTTCTCCTTCAGCAAACTGAGCCCCGAAAACCATGTTGGGTTTGGCAAGCCTAGAAACGACGTCGGAAAGATTGTGGACTGTTCAAGGTCGAGGTGGCTCTGTGTTCTGTTTTGATGAGGGGCACAGTAGAACCTGCAGTTATGATTTTAATCCTGTTCGTGAGATGTGCTTGTTTATAATCTGGTAAACTTTTTCCTCTTTGATGGATCTTGTTGGATAGAGAAACATGCGTTGAGATTAACTAAAGGTTCAACAAAAGAAAGAATGCTATGAACTTGTAAAAACCCTGAATAAATTCTACAGAAACATAATCAATGATGAAACAAAGTAGATAGTACTAGAACAGAACTAGTACTTAGAAAAACAAAAGCATTTTCTCAGAAAAAGAAACAAGATGTGCCTCCCTAACGACACCTGATGGTAATGGCTACTAAGCCCTTCAATGGGCTGCTCTCAACAACTTCCCAGATATTGCTCAGTACATTATAGAGGTAAATTCGAAAACAATTTTATATATTTATAACTTTGTGGTGAGTTTTTGTTGAGATTTAAATAAATTTGGGCCTTTTTGTTTCTTTTGTTTAATATGATTGAAGCATGGTGGAAATGTGAATGCAATTGACAACAACAAGCAGACTGCTTTGCAATGGGCTGCAGTTAGGGGTTCGATTGCAGTGGCAGATGTGCTTTTGCTGAATGGAGCTCGAGTTGAAGCCACTGACATCCATGGTTATTGGGTATTGCAAACCACTGACAGAATGAAGCTCGAATTTGCTCTTGAGTTATTTGTCCAATCTAACTCTTTACGGGCCACTAAAAGCTTCAATTTCTTGTCTTCTTTTTTTTTTTTTTGTCTGACTTATGTAATGCAAGTTAGGGGCTTGATGCAGTTATCAATCTATTTTGTCTTCTGCAGGCAGTTCATGTCGCCGCTCGGTATGGGCAAACGGCTTTCTTAAATCACATTGTTGCCAAATATCATGCTGATTATGATGCACCTGATAAGGATGGAAGGTGCCCGCTTCATTGGTTTGTTTTTATGAAAAAGCTTAAATGCAAGCATCATGAAATAGGCTTAGTGCTTGATTTCATGTAAATCTAATATAAGCAATCAATTAAATTTTGGAGGGCCCAAAATAGTATGTTTTTCTTTTTTGCTCTAGTTTGTTCTGTATGAATGGAAAATTATGCTAGTTAGTTGTTTATGAGCTCAAATTATGTGTTTGAAAGAAGTTTTTCCCCTAGTCTACAGGCTAGTACTAAGAGGGGACAGCAATTTGGTGCAGTTTCAGAAGGGGTCTGACTTTGGTTGTTGTAGCATATCGGGGAGTATAAAACCTTTTAAATGTGATTTTTGGTACAAGATTGCAGTTGTTGATCTTACTCACATACCCAAGCAGGATCCAGCCTGCAATCTCATTCTTAACCCTTTTTAACCGGGGGGAGAAGAGATACTATTTGGTTTGAACGTCACTGGCTTTTGATGTTTAGTAGTTTAATTGAGTTTCTTGTGCAGTAGCATTTTTCTGTGAAAAGTAATAAATGCTTGTTAATGAAAATTGTATTCTTGTGATGTGTTAAACAGGGCCGCATGTAAGGGAGTTGCAGATACAATTATATTGCTGCTATTTAAAGATGCATCTCAAGGAAGACAAGACAAAGAAGATACAATCCCACAATCAATATGCACTGTCTAATATGCAAGCTTTTAACCTTGTAAAAGGTACTGGTCTATGTGCTCACGACCTTCAGAGCTATATGCACTTTATACTCCTGTGTTCGGGAAAGCATTTGTGATTACCCCTGTTCAGCTTGCATATGTTAAAGGTCATCAGCAAATCACCATTTTCCTTGTACGTGACATTGTGTAGCTGTTGCCTTGTTTGCATACTTTAATTCAAATAAACTTTTAAGCCAGGAAATTTGAATATGGTGTCTATGAGGAAACAACTTTTGAGATTCTCCTAGTATGTGTCTGGAAGATGTTCTGATAGTGGGCCTTATCTGTAGTGAGGGTAATGCTGGGTGTTTCTGACTCTATGTGGTCAGTCACCTTACTTTTAAGTATGCTGGCTGCTGGAGTTCTTCATACATCTTTTTTAAACTTTACAGAACTTCATTTTTATTCTTTCTTCATATCCCCTTTTTCCAAAAAAGGATCATCTTGCATTTCTCATCTGTGTATGTTTCTCAAAAAGTAAGCAGGCGGAAACTATTGTGACCAACTGTGTGGAATTTGGGAGTGTCCGTTACCAAATTACTTCCTTACTCTTTTGAAACACCAAAACCGAAAAGTTTAGATTATGTAGTGTATTCCCTCTCTCTGTTTGGAAGGGATGATAAGCCTAAATTGAATGCGATGGGCTAGGCTTTGCATAGATGATATATAGTTTCAAAATTATTCGGTTGCTTTGCACAATGCCACAACCCATTAGTTTATGATGTTTGTGACCCGATTAAACAATTATATATGGTGTTGCCTTTCTGGGTCGCATTTGTGTCAGAACAATGGGGCTTGATTCTTTGGCTGCATATTTGATGAATGGGAGAATAGCACCTCTACAATAGCTAATTGTTGCCATGTAAAACACCATGACGCCCTAGAAGGTGTGAATATTTTAATAGAGTAATGGTATTATTAGTTTTGCAATTTATTTTTCATCATGCTTTGAGTTGCATTATTGGTTTAGTTTGATGTCCAGTTAGAAATGTGTTCTCAGAGATGGTTTATACAGTTGGTATCTCTATCAAATTCTCAGACCATTCCCAGTTGGATATCCCCTATTGTTACATTCTCTTAATCTTTTGCTATATCTTGGAGATTTTGCAGCCATTTAATTTTATTGTTTTCTTTTGATTTTGTTCAGTCTAATGCAGCTAGGGCCAATAGCAATAGTTTGGTGGACAAGTTTTGCAGTGGGTAGATGGGGGATGTTGGTTATGCTCCTATCTTGTTTTTTGTTATAATTGTTCTAATCATCCTTTTCACCAACTCAGTCCTTTTTGGTGAGTAGCCTATGATATTAAAATTTCAGTCATGAACATGTTTGTTTTTGTCATTAATTATGACCGACTTCTTTAAGGCACATTTCTCATTTTGGATGCTGTTGTTTTGATTGCTGCTACAACTTTGACCACGGTACAGGCAGCCCAGGTAAATCAAGAGTTCATTTACCTACTTTTTAACTGTGTTGCCCACCAACTATGTGAAGATTTTTTAGTCCGGTTAAAGGATGGCGAATTAGAGTTTTGGGTATCTTTATTTTCTAATGCAGATAGCTCGGAACATCACCACGAATGAATTATCAAATGCCATTTGCTATGGGTATCTTCATGGCCCTGATGGACAGTTCATGAACCCATATAATCATGGATGCCAAAAGAACTGTACTGATTTCCTCATTCGTGGCTACCGAGATGATGAGGTTGCTCGGCCTCCGTTACAGAGAGTTGCCAGTTAGAAATATGGTCTGTGAGCTTCTGGCATATTGCTTGTTGTAGATGCATACACCATATTCCATTATTCACAGTCTCACTCATGTTAATATTACAAACCCTTTGCACCTCATGACAGTTTTTCCATATATACAGTTCCATGTGTACAAAATGGTTAGGTTGAATCCCACTTGGCCATGTCAGATTCTTCAAGGGTTTCAGCATTTCTTCAACCTCAGATAGATTTTCTTGATCTCCCCCAACACCTTTGTTCTTCAAGTAAGGCAATAAATCCCCCAAAACTTTGAATTATTAGTACTATAACGGCAGAATGACAAAATCACATCAACCATGCCTGTGGAACCTTATCAAGTATAGGGATACTATCCGAATATTTTAAACAGTTAGTGTTTATCTGATTCAAGTAGAGTTCAAGTAACAATTTTTAAATATTAATTGAACATTTATAGAGTTTAGGTGTCAGTATTCAGGTACAGGTACATATATGTTAAAAATATCAGGTACTCTATGTTGGTCATTCCTTCCCTACCCCTTTTTAGTTTCTAAAGAGCTGGAGTTGGATATCATAGCATTGTGGAATACCGAAGACAGGATGATCAATGCTTTTATAGTTACTCTCTCAGCGCTGGAAATCAAAACCCTCACGACATATCCCGCATTGGTAAATTATCTCGAAAATCTTTGTATTATAAGTATTTTATTCAATTTAATCTCTCTAAAAAAATTTATTTAATTTAGTTATTATGCTTTGTTATTTGATATAATTTAATTTTTATGAATAATTTCGTCTAAATAGGCCAAAGTCTGATGCGGGTTGGGCTTGTGTGGATGCAGCCCTCTTCTTTTCCTGCTCTTTTGTCTTTTTGTTTTTTTTTTTTTTTGTCTCTTTCTATATACCCAACGACGCAGTTTTTAAAAAACCTTCCTTCCTTTTTTTCTCTTTCATGTTTCACTTCTCATCTTCTCACACCGTAATCCCTTTCTCTCAACCATCTACTCCTTCCACGGTCGCCGGCGCTGTCGTCGGCCTTGGCTTTGAAGGTGGCCGCTCACTATTTCCTTTTCATTCCCTTTTCTTATCTTCCCTCTTCCTTCTGCCGCCAGTTTCCTCTCTGTCTAAACCCGCCGGTCAACCCATCATCTTCTTCGTCTTTCCGCTTTAAAAGCTTCCACCGATTACTTCCCCCTAAATCTCAGATCTACCGTTGTTACGACAAAAAGTTTCATATCTGATCTGTTGGCTGTGATTTTTTTTTTTAAAGAAATTTCTGGAAATTTTATGAAAAAGTTCAGATCACCTGTTGCTTTGCGTTTTTCTTTTTCTTTTCTTTTCTTTATAAAGATTTGTGTTTTTTTGAAAAGTATGAATCATACTTTAAAGTTTTTTTAACGTCAGTGTTTTTCCTCCGGCGTCGGTCGATTCGCCGCCGGCGACAACCTTTTGTTTTTCGTCTCTTTTTGTTTGTCCCTTTTCTAGCGTTGCAACCGTACGATAATGAAAGCACCAAACGTCACCTCAGATTTGCTGTCCCTTTTTGAATCATTTTGTTCCTTGTGCTTGTGGATGATGTGAAAATATCTATTTTATTTTTATAATTATTATTTTGTCATCTCCTGCTGTTGACTAAGCCACCACTTAGGAGACAATTCCTGAAGATTCCTGCATATTTTTTATTTAAAAAACGGAAAGCTTTCTCTGTTCTCATTTGTCACTCTTTTCATCGTATTTAGTGTTGTTTGATAAGTAAACTGATAAGCAAGGGGCCTTTTCAATGGTTTTTTTTCCTTTGAGAAGAGACTAAACAGAAAGCAAACCACCATTTTCAATTTTCTTTCCTTCCCTTTCTCTCTCTTCACCGCCGATGTCTCTTTTCTTGCTTCCTCCCTGTAATCCTTTTTTCTTCCGTTTCTCTCTCACAGTTGCCGGTGGCGCTAGTTTCGCCACGGTGGTTGTTGTCTCGTATCATTTTTTTAAAAAAATTTGTTTTATGTGGATATTTTTGTTGGTTGATAGGCGAGCGGCGGCTACTCGATCGGCATGAGTCACATCTCCGTAAAATTACTATTCTGGATGACAACAATACACCTAATTAATTTGCGTACAAAATAAAGTCTCATCATATACGCATAAAAAATTATACATCTACTCACACCGAAAGTGATAATTAAGCTTTATTTCGAGTTTATGCATAAAATTTAACTTAATTCACGTGAAACACTATATAACATTTATAGAAGATATGCGTAAAATAGAATAAAACTAATAACTAACATTTACTGAAATTATATTACGAAGGAAATACAAAAAATGTAAAGACAATACATTGTTATCCGATTACAGCATTTAAACTTGAAAGGTGAGGTAAAATCGTGAAACCTACATATCAAAATGAACAATAATACCTCACAAAGTTAGTGTGGACAATGACAGTGAGCATAATTTTTATATATAGACTGAATTAATATGCTAATCCAGCACAATTATTCTTATAACTTACTTAGAAATCTGACGAGCAAACTTCCATGTCCAGAGGACTACCAGCACTAATCTCTATCTCACCTTAATTTCGCAGTGGATATCCAGACGAGGCCCTTCATATTTGAAAACGGTTACGGTAACAGGACCGCTGTAGGCGCCAATAAAGTTCCTCCATACTACTCAACGAATAACAGGTTTTTCTCGACCAGAAACCTGGTACTCGAAGACCAGCTTTGTGTTTCCATGCATAACGTGCAAATTTGTGTCCCCTCCGGGAAGGAGTTCTGCGCCACTGGTAATCTTCAAGCCCTCCTCCTTATCTTGTCTGGGAAGGCACTTTTCAAAGATTTTCGCCGTGGATGCAAAGCTAAAAATAGGAAGCTCCGAGTTTATGTATATATAGAGTAAGAGCTCTGAGCTTGTGCACTTAACATTATTGGATGTCTGTATTTATAATGGTTTCATGCAATGCCCTTCCTTTTTTCCTTGTTTATGATTAATTTGGTTAGTCAAACAACGGAATTATATCACATTCTCACATTGCTCGAGCTGTTAACGGCTGCATAGGACACAATATATATATATGAGATGTCACCAAAATGCAATCTTGAAAGATTTCAGTGTAAGATTTCCTATGTAGGTACCCTCTTAAGAAATATTCAACAAAGAAAATCAAGTCCCATTCATGTGGTGTACTGTATGCTTAATATAATGTCAATGTATTTATTTATTAAGATAGTATCTATTGAAAGAATAAAAATAATATTTATTTTAAGATATGTTATTTTTATTAATACGTTACATTATCTTCTTAATTAAATAACATTGAAGAGGTTTTATGTACGAATATAATTAATAATGTTTGAAATATGATAGGGGGATATAGGCCAAGAAAATCATATAAAAAAAATAAAATAGTGTATACTTGTAATTGAACGTGTTTAAGAAGTTAAGTTTAAGACTGTTCATATAATATTTTTACTAGGTTATTATAAATGGCTACCAATAAGAGATGTGCGACTTTTTTTTTTTTTTCTATCGTAACGCTCATTTTGTATTTGAAAATAAAAATTTTGACTTGGTTCATGGTAGCAACCGATTATCCTCAGGTGAATTAGAATTCTTTTCTTAGTAATTAAAGGTAAAGCATTTGATTGATTGGCCTTGAAATTTTAATTAACTATTTCGGTTAAGGTTTACTATTACTTATCATTACTAGTAATTACAATTTTCTATTATAAAAAAGAGAAAAAAAAAAGTCAAGAAAGTTGACTTGCAATGAATTAATTATCTAATGAACTTGAAAAGAACTTGGAATAATTTATCAATCATGATAAAGACTTGGAACCTTATAATAATGAGGCGGTTCATTCTGTTAATTTGAAATTGTAATTTGAAGTTTGAAGCTTCGAATTAACAATTTTCATCATTATAATAAATATTAGTTTTAAGAGTTCTAAAATGATTAATTATAATTTTTTTAATCTATTTTTTTAGTTGTTACTTGTATTTTTATTTGTTTAATATATTAAGAATCGATCAACGTGTATACCGAAAGTTTAATTTTTAATGTCAATAATGTTTTCTTTGACTAATTCAATACATTTATCATATGTCTTGGAGTGGTAGAAAATAACATATTCTGAGTTTAAAATGAACAGTATTGCAAAAATTAATTGATTTTATGTGATTTAAGGTTTAATAGAATTACACATGTATGTTAAAATTATTATTATTATTATATAGTTATTTATAAATAGCTTAATTCCCACTAGTGAATACAAGTTGGCCCGTTAACGATTGGGATCTCATTTGAGCCCAAGAAAGTAGTCAAAGCCATTATGCTTTCATAGCCAAGACCTTTCACAAACCCATTAGGCCGGACCCATGAATACCCGGCCCAATATTTGCTTTGTGCTTTAAATTTTTTTTATTTGGATAAATTAATATTAATCTTCTTTTAGAAAGAATGGAAGATATATAGATCAGGCCTTTTTCATTTATTTATTGATTTAATTGAAATACGATACACATAAAAGCTATTTCAGGAAATATTGAACTATTTTCTATTCTTATTTTCTCTTCTTAATTTTATAATTTAATATTCTTTATGCAAAAATTTACCATTAAGTGAAATATTCAAATACAGTTAATTTGAAATAATTATTTCATTCATTTCCCCTTGTTTTGGATCAAATTTCGAAAAAATTTAATGCTTTAAATGCAGATGGAGCATATCGCAGCTCCATAAGTCAGGCAGCGACTGATGATGTTTACAGAGATCTCTTGGGTAGAGAAATGAAAATAATAAATATTTGCGAGGCGTTATATAGAAAAGTGTTTGCTTGTAATCAAATATATTGGAGAAGTTAAAGTTTAAGACAGATCATGTAATATTTTCACTGGGTTATTATAAACAATTACCAATGATAGGTCTGCGACTTTTTGTAGTCAATTTATGTTTGAAATAGAAACTGTTTACTAGGCTCATGGTTGAAAGAAATTAAAGATACGCATTTGATTGATTGGTCCTGAAAATTTGAATTATCTATTTTCTGTCAAATTAAGTTGATTATTACTTATCTGTTCTAGTAATTAGAATTTTCTATTATAAAAGAGAAAAAAAAGTCAACCAAGTTGACTTGTGCAATGAATTAATTACCTAATGAACTTGAAAACAACTCTGAATAATTTATCAGTCATGATGAAGACTCCAAATCTTATAATAATAAGTTGGTTCATTCTATTAACTTGAGATTCTAATTTGAAGTTTGAAGCTTCATAATTATAATAACTATTGATTTTCGGAGTTCTCAAATGATTATGATTCACTTGATCTATTTTTCTTTTAGTTGCTACTTGTGTCTCCATTTGCTTAATATATTAAAAATCAATTCACCCTGTATCGAAAGTGTAAATTTTTAATATTGAAAATGTGTTTTTTTTTTTTACTAATTCAGTAAATATTTCAAATGTCTTTGAGTGGTAGAAAATCGTGTATTCTGAGTTTAAAAATGATTTAATTAGTATTAAATATTTTATTGATTTTACGTGATTTAAGGTTTAATTGAATTACATATGTATGTTAAAATTATTTATTTTTATATTATATATAATTAAATAGCTTAATCCCTAGTAGTGAACACAACATGGCCCATTAAGGATTGGGATCTCATTTGGGCCCAACAAAGTAGTCTACGGCTTTATGGAGTTGATAGGCAAGACCCATGAAAGTATATGGGTTTGATGGATGTGAGAAGAGTACTGTTTCACATCTAGTAAAGGAGGGAGAAAGTGGGGAAGAAGAAGATGATGTTCCTTAGTCCCCCTATCTATTTACATAATAAAAGTAGAATATGTTCCTTGCATTCGCTATACCAATATCATGTTTGTCACCTTGTGACAATAATCTTGGGATTCCCTTAATACTCTTTTTTAAGTGCTTATTAAATTTATTCAATTAATTTATTTTATTTTTTATTCTTACCCCTTTTTAAAATGAATTCAGTACATGCATGAAAAAATAGATAAATAAAAAATAAAAGATAAATTAATAGGTTAGGAAATACCTCCATTGTTATTGGATTTGACCCATAAAAGATCATGCCAGTTGGGCTTGGATGGACCCGGCCCGCCTCCTCTTTGACTTTTTCCTTCATTTATCTGCCTACGAAGGACACGACGTGGTTTTCTGAATTTTGGGACCATAGATAGCCCCAAACCCTAACATCTTTTTACCCACCTCGATGGGCAGAAGCTGTAGTTGTCCTTTGGCGTTTAAGGCGGCGGTACACTTTTTCCTTTGCTTTCCCTCCTCCTTTCCTTCTCTTTCCTCTGCCTTCTGCCGCCTGTATCCTCTCTTTCTGAAAACCCCTAGCCTTCCTTCTGCCGCCTGTGTGCTCTCTTTTCTGAAAACCCCTAGCCTTCCTTCTGCCGATACCGTCGTCAGTTCCCGTCGAACAACCCATCATCTTCTTCGTCTCGACGCCTTAAAAGTTTCTACCGATTATTTCCCCCTAATTTCTTTGAACAACCCGAGAAAACCCAGGAAAACTTTTTATTTAAAACCTCAAGGAAAAAGAAAGCCTGAAAATCTCAAATTTATAGTTTTTACAACAAAAAATCACAGATCTGATTTGTTGGTGGTGATTCTTTTAATATGGTGGGTTATTTTTCTGGAAATTTTAATTTAAAGTTTAGATCTGCATTTTTTTTTGCTGGTGCTTTTATTTTTCTTTCATTTTCTTTTTATAGTAAACTTGATTTTTCGAAAAGAAGTCGGATTTTCTGTTTCCTTTCTGTAATTTTTGTTCTGAAAGGCTGAAAATCTCAAATATAGAGTTTTTACAACAAAAAATTTCAGATCTGGTCTGTTGGTGGTGATTCTTTTAATATGGTGGGTTTTTTTTCTGCAAAATTTTTATTTAAAGTTCAGATCTGCTTTCTTCTTGTTGGTGCTTTTATTTTTCTTTCATTTTCTCTTAATAGTAAACTTGATTTTTCGAAAAAGAAGTCGGATTTTCGTTTTCCTTTCTGTAATTTTTGTTCTGTCCGTGATTTTATTTTGATTTCTTTCAAGACTTATGGTTTGGAAAAAGATGAATACTTTAATTTTTTTACCCTCTTCCTTTTTTCTTCCGATGCCGCTGGGTTCGCCGCCGGCGTCAAAGTTTCTGTCGGGCCTCAATACTACGTCGTTTTGTCCTCAACTGAAAACAATAATTGCGTCACACCTGACCCTCAATTCAAAGTACAAAATTCAAGGTAGAATGGCTCCCAGAGGTCAGCTTAGCTTGATTTGAGAAGTCCATGTGGGGTCGAATTGTCTCCTCGTTAGGGAACCTCTACATGGGACTCTTTTTAGTTTAAAACCTAGTGGATCCGAATGTTTTCAAGCCCAACTTTTTTGGGAATGTGGACCCCAAAACTTTTGATGTCTTGGATACGGCTTCCATTTTCGGCAGCCGTCCTTTTCTCTCCTTCCCTTGTCATCACTTGAGCTGCTGCTGCCGATGCCGATGGCGATTGTTTCGCCGCCGGTGTTATGCCCTTTTTCGCCTTCTACTTTCTTTTATTATTATTGTAAAATAAATAATTTTGCATATAAGTCAGAGGAATGTTTTGTGGACAGTCGTGCCCCTAATTAATGTCTTTATAAATAAAGTGTAAATGTCATTGAAAATTGAACAAGGGGATGACCGGAACCGGAGACTATGGAAGTACACAATTACTTAATAGAACTTTTTAATATTTATTGAATCAAAGGAAAAAGCAACAAACTACGACATGATGCAGCTTCATATTGCGACTTATTTTAATTAAAAAAGAAAAAGAAAAAGGCAAAGAAGCCACTGCTGCCAGAACTGACGCTTAGAATCACATTGGCCGGA
Organism: Theobroma cacao; assembly: GCF_000208745.1. Classification (NCBI taxonomy): domain Eukaryota; kingdom Viridiplantae; phylum Streptophyta; class Magnoliopsida; order Malvales; family Malvaceae; genus Theobroma; species Theobroma cacao. Next base: position 1,854,440 of record NC_030851.1, on the reverse strand, counting down.
CCCGAATGACGTAGATATTGCCGTTTCCGAAAAGAGTGATTGAAGCATTGATTCTGGGTTTGGCAAAGTCTCTCCACTGACTCCCAGAGAAGGAGAAAGAGTTGGCTTGTGGTTCCCTCTTGCATTCAAATTTCCAGTTGCATCATCCTCTACGATCAAATCAAACCTAGCATCTTGGGGGAGAGCGTCGGCGTTACACGAAAAAGTCAACTTTCTTGCATGGTTAGGTGCGATATTGGCTTGGAATATCTCTTCCATTGGTTCCACTTAGCAACCTATCGGCTTGGGGGTGAAAGTGTGAAAAGGGTTTGGTATATGTGTGTGAGGAGATTAGGGTTCTGGTTCAAAGGGAAGCCCTGAGGGATATTTATAGAGCTGTCTCGCATGTGGAATTTGGGTGAAAATTTGGATATCGCTGGCCAAAACCTAACCTCTTTTGCTTTCTAATTTCAAAAGCTTTAATGAATTATTTTTTTTTTGAAAAATGGTAATTTCTATTCTTGTAGCTGAAGACTGTTTTTTACAGGCTATTACATACCAACCAGTCAACTGAAACCGAAAAGGGTCCGTGATTTACAAAAAAATTTATCACATTTAATCGCTCCGGTTCCTAACTGATCAGTACAAGACAAAACCATACATTTGCCGACGATACACGAAAGTAATACGAGTCTAGAAAGATAAAGCTCTCAAAGTCAGCTTAAATGAGGTCCGTTTGTGGATGACTCCATGCACCTGAACCAGCCCACCTGCATGTTGGGTACCTTCCTCCATAAGATTCCTTTGAGCTTTTTGCCTCCCATAACCAATAAAATCAAAAAGCTACTCCAAGAGTTCATGCAGACAGAAAGTATATGATCTCCTCAAGCAAACCAAAGACAGAACTCCAATTACAAATCATCTCCAGCTGGTTCGTTTTGTAGGAAAAAAGATGGCTAGCTGCTCTAATTGAATATTCTCAAAATCTTGCAGTTCAAATACCTGAAACCTGCTAAAATATCCTTGATTATATGAAAATTGTCACTTTTACTAAAATCTTTTTTGTCTATCGAAAGCTTGACCGGTTCAAAGGTGCAGGAACTGTGTAGGTGGGTTTTCCAGAGAAAAACACGCAACAGATGACTACAGATAAGAATTCTATATTTCATAAAGATAAAAGAAAGTTTTGACCCAAGTTTAGTCAAAAATAAAGAAAGTGATCTATGAATCACGTACATAACCTCACCAGCAAGAAAACCTCACAAATTACAAAGTAACAAAGGAGTTAACTGTCACTTTCCATTTCAATTATTAATGCATTCATTAATTTATTAGTTTAGTCTATAAAAGTCACACATTTATGATATATTATACGTGAAAGCATATTGCACCAGAACGGCTAGAATCCAGAGGCATCAGACGAAATTTATTATTGCACAACGACCCTTCGATTCTGAGTCTTACTCTGCATTGATAAGTAAAAGATTTTAGATATAAAATAATGACAAAAAAAGTTGAATAAACAATGGTAAAATCTTCTACCTCATGACGTTCTAACCCTTGGTGACCCAAAAAATTAAGTGTAACCTATCATGGGCTTTTCCCATAAAATCATCACCCTCTTCAAACAGTACATTTTAACTTTGCTATTTGAGAACTCGGAGTTTTAAATTCTGGGATTATTTCAAATAGAGTTTATGAAATAAGCGAAGAATTGCCCTTTTTTGTGTATAGCTCGGAGTTAATTACTCTATGAAATTTACAATTAGCAACAGAAATAAATGCTTGAGAATATTCCACTTTCACTATCTTGTCTACGGAGTTTTTGGGTGTACATGTTGGAGTGGGATGAAAGGTCAGCAGATTTGGTTGGAGTCAAAGACTAGAGATAGAAAAGGTTGTTCCTACGCTGTTTGAAAACGAGAGAGCGTAAAAACAAAACTCTTCAATCATAAAAACCCAGCTCCCTCCGCCATAGAAAGCAGGAAAGAGAGCATAGAGCATGATTAAACCAAAACATAAAAACATTAAATGAGGAATCAGGATTTTAAATACGCTTTCTTATATACTGTACATACTAAATGTTACAGTATTATCTCGTCAACAATCACACAATCCTCAGTAACAAAGAGCATTAAATGTTTCTTGGTAAAACATCAAATCCCTGGCAACCCTTTGGGCTTTAAGCGGCTATGTAAGAAAGAATCTACTGCTACCCTCGTGAGTTCACACTGTTGTCTTGTAAACTTGGATATCAGTGTTTAATATTATCTTGAAACTACTGGCCTAGCTACCAAGTAGCCCACTGACATTTCCTTCTTTGCGCTTCTCGTACCCAATGTGAACCCGCACTTCATTCACAAACCCAAACCTTCCCTCATTCTCTCCCTACCCTTCTCTCACTTTAGCCGCCTCTCTCTCTCTTCTTTCTCTCACTGTTCTCGCTACGGTTGCTTTCAGTTGCTTCCACTTCGTCGGCCTTTTCTGTTTTTCTCTTCTGTCGCCGTTTCCTTTCTCCTATTTTTCTCTCTCTCTTTCGATTTTTGTTTCCGTTTGCAGCCGTTGCCGGTGACTCTTTTCTTTTATTTTTCTTTTTTTATTGAAATATGTTCTTCCCATTTTCTTCTTAGAAAACCTTAAAATTTGGAAAAAAGTTTCTAAAATTTTAAAAGAGAATTCTAGATCTAACTTTTTCCTTACTGTTTCCAGTTTTTTTATGCTTTTGTTATTTCAGAAAAGTTAAAAATAAAATCTCTGATTTTTGTGTGTCTGTGTGTGTTTTTTTAATTCTCTTAGGGTTTCTTTTTTGTTATTCCAAAAAAAAATTCCAGATCTCTTTTTTTTTTTTGAGTTTTCTGAAAGGAGATCTGTAAATTTGGTGAGTTTTTTGTTAATAAAATTTTGATGATTCTTAGGGTTTTCCTTACTTTATTTAAATTATTTTCGTCAAAAAATTTTCTCCTTTCCTTTTTTCCTCTTTCTGTTTACCAAACGACACCGGTACTGTCGTTCGCCTTGGTTTTGCCTGTGGTTGCTCACTATTTCCATTCCCTCTTTTCTTCTCTTCTCTTCCCACTTCCTTCTGCCGCCAGTTTCCTATCTCTCTCTCAAAAAAACCCTAGCCTTCTTTCTGCCGATACCGCAGTCACGTCCCACGATCAATTCATCATCTTCTTCATCTTTCAGCTTCCACCGATTACTTCCCCCTAAATCTCAGATCTAGGGTTGTTACAACAAAAAGTTTCAGATCTGATCTGTTGCTGGTGTTTTTTTTAAAAGAATTTTCTGAAAATTTTATGAAAGAGTTTCAGATCAGACCTGATCAGCGTTCTTTTGGTTGGTTTTTTTAGTTTCTTTTTTGTAGGAGACAAAAGTTTTTCAAAAAAAAAGTCATGGATTTTCTTTTTCTCTTCTGTAGTATTTGTTTTGTCAGTGATTTGTTAAAGATTTTTGTGGTTTTGAAAAAGATGAATCCTTCAAAAAAATTTTCACCGCCATGGTTTTACTTCCGTTGTCACTGGAATCGCCGCCGGCCTCAACCTTTTATTTTTCCGTCCCTTCATATCTTTTTGGTCCTTTTCTTTGTAAAGTATTTATTATTATTTCCTTCTGATTCAACGGGGGGCCCTGGCACGCTTTTTCTTTTCTATTATAAAAAAGGAAAAAAATTATGCGCTTTCTGAAGTTTCTTTTACTCATTTGTGACATTTGTCGTTGTACTTTATTTCTGCTTTGAAACGAAATTGATAATCCCTCGTACTTTTCAATGATGTAATTTGCTTTATTCTTGGGGGACAATCGTACCATGATGTCCGACTGTTTGACTTTCTTTGTTGGTAATATATAAATGGACTTCACTGAATGAAGAATAAAGCAATCAGATCAATCACGTGAAGGCTGATACTGTGTCTTATTTTAACAAAGACAACGACCGGACAGTTGTTTAATTCGTCGGCGGCGGTATTTTAACATTAGACATCATATTTAACATGGGGCAAATAAATTATAATTAATTTTAATTAATATTTTTTATTGTATAATAACATGATATATTAATTTAATATAATAATATATTAATAATATTTATTGATAATAAAAAATTATTTAATTTTAAAATTAAAAAAATTAATTATAACAAAATAATAAAAATTTAGTTAAATTTTTTTAAAAATTTTAAAAACTTATTTTAGTATTATGCCTTCATACAACAATCCACCGAATCCATCTTAACGATCAAAACCAAAATTTATCGTTGAGAGGATTGTTGGGTTTATATAGAAATAAAATTTGGTAATATTTGTTGAAAGGTTTTTTTTATTGTGTTGAAGAATATGGTCAAGGTGCAGTGTATAAAAGAAACAATTCATTCATATATTTTGATGTCGGTGTGGTATCATCCTTATTCATGGATAAGGAGAATTTTTTTTTATGAAGAACTTCAAACGTTGTTATTGACTTGAAAAACATGTCCAGGTCCTTTTACTGCTTCAAACTTAGTTTTTATTTATTTATTTTTTATTTTTTGATTTTAAGTTTATTGTTATTATTATTATTATAAAATTGTAAATTTAAGTGGAATGACTTAATTATCTTTTAGGGTAAGAAAGACGTATGCACTCAATTTTCTTTGTGTCTGTAAATATTGTCCTTGTATGAAAGGAAAGAAAATAATTTCCCCTTTATTGGTCATCATGTTCATGGGATCCGCCTCCCCCACGTGACATCGATGCACTGTAAGAGATAAATTAATACTAAACATTTGTTACATGATTAAACAAGTCTAGTTTGACTTGACCTTCTATAACTAGAATTAGCATTAACCTGGTATAATTAATGAACAACGACCAAAGGGAGAACGGTTTGAATACGTAATAGACTTTTGATTGCAAGCTAGCTAGTAGTGCCCAAATCAATGGACCAAGTATACGTTAACCTCCATTTGCCATGCTCTGGAAGATTTGTTGTGAAATTAAATGATAATGATCAAACCCTCAACCAGACATAAAGCAGGAAAAAGGTTACCGTATCTTATCCCCCTAAATGTATATAATTTTCTTTAGTGGTAGAAAACAATTTGAGCAACCAGCCAAAAAATCAAACGCAATCAAACGTCATAATGGACCCATTGATCTCCATTATAGCAAGCTATAATAAAAATCAAAGTATTCTTCTAAAGGTTTTATTATAAAAATCATTATAGAATACTTTGATTTTTATTATAAAGGTTTTATTATAAAAATCAAACATCAAAGTATTCTTCTAAAGGGTTCATGCTTTTTATTATAGCAAGCTAGCAAGCCCATCACGCTTTTAGTTTAGCTATTTAATTCTCACGGTCGTAGATGAAACAGCACCACGTTTTAAAGGGCCGTGCAGAGCATTACGACAAATTACGTGACAATTTATTTTTTATTTATGACACATCAACACTATATTAGTGTTATTGGACACATCAATATTATGTCAATACTGTCTTACACATCAAGATCACGTCAACCTCTTTAACTCTAAATTTAGATGAAATTATTGATAAAGACTAAGTTATTCAAGAGTTAAAGAACTAAATTAAATAATATGTTTTAAAAGAGATCAAATTAAAAAAAAAAATACAAGAACTTCTTCTGTAATTTTACCATCTTACATTTTACCAAAATTATATATTCAGCACTGATAAAGTAATAAGCTATTTCGACAGTTGAGCAAGTCCTTCTAGGAAATACGACACTGGACCTTCCATAGTCCCCATATCTATTTACATAATAAAATTAGAACATCTAATTGCCCTACAAATTGTTTTGGCTATCATTTTAGCTCTTCTTAGGGAAGATGTAGAGGCACTACAAAATTATTAATTTTTTTCTCAATTAATGAATTAATTTCATTAATTAAACTAAAAGTTTACATTTCCTGCTCATGTGAGATAGACGAATTCACATTATATTGTAATTTAAAATATAATAACAAGAAATTATTAAAAATTGATATGAAATATTTGGAAAAGTAATAATTTCAATGTATTTTAACATTTTCAATAGTTTAATATCATAATATCATAATTTGGATATTGAATCCCCCCTTTGAAGTTGATTTGCTCTTCTTCATTTATACTAAAACAAATCATAATGCTTTCCTTGGTATTGCAAGCCCAACCCAACAACATCTAATTTATATCCACCATTAGATGAGCTTCTTCTTCAGCAAACTGAGCCCAGAAACCCATTGGTTTATTTACTTTTATTTATTTATTTTTTTAATTTAAAGAAAGAAAATTCGAACCTTTTTATTAAATAGAAGGTCATACATTAATCGATGACAATGAATCAAATGTTTGAGTGCTTACTGTTATTAGTCTTTATTATACCAAGTTAATAAAATAATAATACAAAAACTTTTTTTTCACATAATACTTTTATTTATATGTAGATGAATCATTGCATCATTTGTCTATGTCTAAATAGATTGGAATAAAGTGCAGGCGATTTATTCTCCTTGAATGATGATTTACTTCCAAAGATTGAATGGTTGGGTGCTTTGATTGAACGGATTTCTTTGTAGCATGAGGATCTTACCTTGATACGATAATGGTTGTGTGGAGTCAAAATTGACCAAAAATAACACAAAGAGGAGGAGTTGGTATTAATTCAAGAAACAAAGGCTTAAGTTTTTGGTCAAAAAGGAATGAACCCATGAATTTATGATTGGTGTTCCCAAGTGTAGTTGTTGAAAAAAAGGATCGGCTGTAATTCACTTTGGCTGAAAAAGGTTTGCCTAAGTGGTTGGTGAGCGTTGCCCTCTCTGCTCAGTTCTGCATTGATTATTGGGGAGCATTTATGATTTTAATTTTTGTTTGAAATTATCAATATGCTTTCGTTATGGGTATTGGACAAAAAGGCTTGATTAAGGGAGCAAAGAAAGAAAAAGCAACACACATTTCGGCCTGCCATTGCTGCTGTGTGAAAGTGTGTAACTTGGCAAAAGATGTTTTAACTGTAAAGACTTGCTGCTTTTAGTTTAGCTATCATCAAACAGGCCAACATTTTGTAAAATTTTCATTTTTATGGCTATGGGTTCGGCTTATATATTATTACTCATCAAATCAGACATATGTACGTACCTACTAAATCAATTATATTTATGTTATTGAGTTTATGACTGAAAATAGAGAGAAACACGAAAGCTTCGGAAACAAAGATAAGTTAAAAATTACTGCACTTTCATATTTGGTCTAGTGTTATGTGACAATTTTTGTTTTATCTAATTTTTTTTTTTAATTTCAGACATGTTAACATTGTGTTAGTACTGTTTGACTCGTCAACACTATGTCGACATCTTTAATTTTAAATGTAGATGAAATTACTCATAAAAACCAAGTAACACTATAAACTAAATGAAATAAATTTTTTAAGAAGGATTACGTGAAACAAAACGAACTTCTCGTATAATTTTACTATCTCATATTTCAACAAAACCATGTATTCATTTCAGTGGAACTTCAGGATTTTGGATTTCCTACGTGTTAAAAGTGAAGAAACTTGGGATGCCACGCGATTAGCACGAGTCCATAGGGCGTACAAAGAGGTGGTTGAAAAAGTTGATACTGAGGTGGTAGGCTTTTCCGACGGTGTGCAATGGCGATTTAAGATGATGATTTCAGAGGCTTAAGATACAAAAGGAGTATAGGACCGAACATGCAATGCGTCAGAACAAACTGAAGAATAGTAGTATTTATTTCTACCATGCTCACGAGACAGATACTAGGAAGTAGCATCCCCACGGGGATGGAAATTGTTTGTCTTCTGAACAGTAGTGTCGTGACAATAGAATGGTTGCCTCCACTCCTACAAGCAACTCATGGTTTTATATAAAGATAAGGTTATTTCTTTTTGGTATAATAGAGCATAAAAAATTCTACGATCTAGTTAATTTGGACATATTAATGTCAAGAATATTTCAAATGCCATTATATGAACTTAAAAATTTATATAAACTTAATAAAAGATGTTCGAAATAAAAAACCATACAAACTATATGAAAATTAGTTTCATGACAAGTATTACTATGAATAACAAATGAAGACAACTTGTGATAAAATTATAAGCGAAGAGATATCATTTTCATAGGAAAAAATATGCCAAGATATAAGGAGGAAGAAGAAATCTAGCAATAACTGTTTTGCTTAATTTTCAGAGCAATAAGGTTGAAATTTTGGGATTGAGGATGATTGGGATTTATGCTTTGGCATGCACCATCATAAAGGCTAATCAGGAGGGGTGTTATTTGACAGGGAACAGGTGAGTAAATCATATCCGGAATTAGGCATTGCTCTGTGTTCTGTTTTGATGAGGGGCAGGGTAGACCAGTTATGATTTTAATCCTGTCAAGGTCTAATGCCTATATTTTGATCCTGTTGGTGAGGTGAGCTTGTTTTTTTTCATCAGGTAAACTTTTACCTCTTTGATGGATCTTGTTGGATACTAGAACATAATTAACTTCAAAAAGGATTGAACCGAAACAAAAGAAATGGTAGTCCAAAATTAGACTTTCCAAAGATTGCATGGTTGTGTGCTTTGATTGAACCGATTTCTTGGTAGCATGAGGATCTTACCTTGAAACGCAAGGAAACTGTCAAAAGCAGTTGAATGCAATGTGAAGACAAAATTGCCATAAAAAAACACAAAGAGGAGGAGATGGTATTAATACAAGAAACAACGGCTTAAGTTTTTGGTCAAAAGGAAATCAACCCATGAATGCTTTACCAGCAATGTTTCGTGTTCCCAAGTGTAGTTGTTGAAAAAAAGGATAAGGTGTAATTCACTTCCGTTGAAAATGGTTTGCCTAAGTGGTTGGTGAGTCGTGCCCTCTCTGCTCAGTTCTGACTGGATTATTGGGGACCATTTATGATTTTAATTTTTGTTTGAAAATTATCAAAGATGCTTTCATTAAACGAAATAGATGAAAGGGTAGTGGACAAAAAGGAACTGGCCTACCTCTCCAATACACCCCCATGTACAGAACAAAAGAAACCGACCTGCCAACACAAAGCAAAAATAACCATGTGGCCAAAGACTACACTCAATTCTTTAGACTATTTATGATTTTAATCCTATATTAAGGTCTAATGTCAATACTTTAATCCTGTTATCAAAGACGAAGTCACGTTATTTTTAAATTTTTATTTTTTTATTATTATAGATATAAAATTTAATATATATATAATATAATATAATTATTTTTATAATTACTTTTTAATCACTCTTAATGTATTACCTGTTGTCCTGTTGCCTTGCCTATTTTCATAATAATATAACTATCATTTTCATCCATACGTATTTAAACATGGAATCAAATTTGGAAAACAAAAATAATAAATCTTTGCGTGACATCAAGTTAATCTGTCTATCATGAGATTGGACTTGTGTATATAAGTCAAGGTTGTTTATGAGCTTTTAATGAAAACAATAATGTTCATCTCAATTAAACGCTAGCATAGATTCTCATAGCTGTATGTCGTTTAAAAATAGGTACGTCCTTGATTGGAGTCTTATGCTCCCAAAGCTTGTCAATGTCTGATCTCAGGCTTAATTAAGGGAACAAAGAAAGAAAAAGCAACAGACACTTCGGTCTGCCATTGCTGCTGTGTGAACGTGTGTAACTTGGCAAAAGATGTTTTAACTGTAAACACTTGCTGCTTTTATTTCCATTTAAGTTTTATTATAAAACTATTCATTTTAAGTTAACAAAAAGGGTATCCACCAAATTTTCTCTTATTTCTCTTCTATCAAATGAAAGGAAAAAAAAAAGTAATTTATTTTTTTATTTAGTTTTTTGAATGCATAGACTTTATTGATAGAGAACGATTTGAACAACCGTTCTTAACAGTTAACAGCCAGTCAGGCACTTGCCATTGTCATTAGTTCCCTAATTGCAAAGGAGGCTGCTTCATAAAAATTTTCCGACGCTGTGGCCATTGTCAACTTAAATGAAGCTAATTGCTTCTTACTCATTTGTGATAGCCTTCTATCAAAGTAACAATGGACACATCGATCTCCTAATTTGTCAAAGTATTCTTGTAAAGGTTTCATGCTTTTCATTGTGGCAAGCAAGCAAGCCCAACACGCTTTTAGTTTAGCTATCATCAAACAGGCCCCCACATTTTAGAGTTTTGGTTGCCTACGAACATGACAATTTCAGATTTTATATATATAATATATATATATATAATATATATATATATATATATATAATATATATAAAAATATGATAATTGATTGGGTCAATTGGTTGACACATGTCATTCTCAATTAAATTAATTTTTTTATACACTTTATGTCAAAATTANNTTTTATTTTTTATTATTTTTTATGTATAAAAGTTAAAAAATATAAGTTTGTCATCCCTAAATAAATCACAAGAGTTGATTTGGAGTAGCGGTAAGGAACCTAATCTAAATTTTGAAGTCCAAAATTTGAAATTATTAAGTTCAAATTTTGAAATTATTTTTCTTTTTTTTCCTTAGTTCAAATTTTGAAATTATTTTCTTTTCTTTTTTTGCCTTAGCTCATCTAGGTCCAAGTTTTGGAATTATTTTTCTCTTATTATTTATTCTTTTTTCCTTAACTCATCTTTTGATCCTATTGATGGATTTAGTTATTCATTTTTGATGACATTTGTAACTACCAAACGTACATTTTTAATTAAAAAATTGTAAAGATAAGATTGCGTAATAAGATAAAAGATGATTTTCTTACTAATTCACTTATCCTTTACATTGAGAAAAAGATTGTCAAGATTATTAATACGGATTTAGTCATAGATGAATTTGAAAGTATGAAAGCATATCGAGCTCAGCTTATGATGCATAATATGAAAATCTAATATTATTTTTTCTTTAGGCTTTATGTCTTTTTTGTATTGGTGAATCTAAAAATTTATATTTAAATTGTTACTAAAATTTTATATTATAATGTAATTTTATTTAAAAAATTTTTTTGCTCTTAATCGAATCATTGACCCGATCCATGAGATTGTATGATTACTTGTCATCCCTCATATAAAATCTTGGATCTGCTATTACCTGTTGGTTTTGTTAGACTTTATACTCGAAAATATAAAGAATACATAAAGAAATAATAGAGACTTAACAATTAACAACAAAAAAGAAATAAGAACGAGTTTTGAATGTGAAAATAGATTTGAGGCACGTTATGAAAGGTGTTGACTTCAGAGTAGATTTCCATTGCTATCTCGGTGTAAATAGCAATCAATGACATTCTACTCCCAAAATACAATATACTACTCAAGGATCTTCTAATGTGCACTCAAATAGAAAATCTAATGAACTCGTAAATCTCTTGATTGCTCTTGAAAGACTTTTAGAATAAAGAAGAATAGAGTTTTGAAAATACGGAATGCTTGGAATGAATATTTGAGAAAGAGAGGATTAGAAGAATTTATGAAGTTGGGATACAAGAGATAAAAAGTACATTTCAAAAATAAGAGAATGGGTATTTACAGATAGTGAAACATCCCCAACGTATTTTTTCATTATATAGTCACATCTATTTATATAGTGGAAATGTATCCTTCTAATCATCAAAGACAAATGCTTTTTTACATTCAAGGATCATACATCTCCCATATATAGACACATTAAATTTTGAATCACAAAAATAAAATAAAAATTAAATAAAAAACCATCATTAACATGGCCAAGTTTCTTGACTAAAAAAAGAGAGGTGTTGTTGATAGAAAATGACTCTCCTTAGAAAAATAGCAAACTTATAACAGGTAGAGATATATGCTGGAATTGCCTAGGCTTTATATGTTAGGATAATATAAGAATATTCTGTATCTGAAGTTTGGTGAGTTCATTTATTTATATAGAATCAATCCAAAAACTTTTGCCTGATAAAGTAATCGAGTCCTTCCATAGTCCCCATATCTATTTACATAATAAAATTACAATATGTTCCTTGCATTCGATACACATCTATTTTAAGCTATTAGCATTGGGAATATGGGACTGGTAATGTTGCAACGAAGAAAGTAGAAACTATTTACATAGTTACCTTTTATGACGATTGTCCCTGTGTTGATTAACGCTGCTTGGCTATTACGTATTTCTCCATTACTTTGATTTTCTCTTACCCAATGTCATGTTTTCACGTGCTCCAACGCCAAGAAGCTAGTTAGCTAACTTCTGGCTATATTCATTGTGTGGATCTCAGCATGTTCTGAATGATTCTGGAGGGGAGATTATGATCTGATTCTTGAGGAGAAGCAGGAAATTACCTTTCTTGACCCATATGATCGATCGGAAAAAGATTGGACAGCTTCGTAAATTGAAGGATAGTCGAATATGCATAAAGGGATGGAAAAGTTTCTGCAATCTAAACAGAGTGGATAAGGAGCATGACGTTTGTATCTGTGAATTCCTGCTTGAAAATGAAAATGGACAAAAACCCAAGTTGATAAAAGTTCATATTATCCGTGGGAAAAACATGCCAAGTCCCAGAAGCCAAGCATGAAGCAATACCAAAAGAAACATAGCAACGAGACATGGCCAGGTCAGGATTTATGTCCTTGAGTTCAACCTGATTACGTTCTTGTAAAGGTTTAATGCTTTATTATATTAAGCATGTCCAAGATGCTTTTAGTTTAACTATTTAATTCCCCTGGTCGTGGATCAAACAGACCAACGTTTCAGGGTTTGGTCTCTAAACTACCTTGCCCAAAGGCTGGTGTAGAACATCTGGAGGGCCGCGGGCTTTTGTTGGTCACATAGTGCAAGGTCCGATTGACGGTGAAAATCTCGGATAAAATATTTTCCGTTCCATTGTAGCTTCTTGTCTAAACTCCCCCGGTCAGATCCGACATTCTTTTAAAGAGGGTCACATTTATGGTGGTAAAAAAAAGAACAAATTTAAAACAAGAAGTTTTATAAATTATAAAAAATTAAAATCAAAATTTAAAAATTAATTATTAATATTTAATATTTTAATATTTAAAAATTAAGAATTAAATAAAATAAAAATATTAATGCTTTAATTATAAATCATTAATATTTTAAATAAAATATAAATGATTAGTAGTCTAAAAAATAAAGTAAATTAAAATAATTAATCATACTAAAATTTAAATAAATAATAATTTATTAATATTTTTAAAAATAAATATTTTAATTCAAATATTATAACAAAATGTATTTTTTTTATAACCTATACTTTTACTATTTCAAAATTATTTTTATCAATCAAATATTGAAATAAACTATAATAGTAATTATTATCATATTTCATGTGACGATCATCAAGTTGCATAATATTTATTCTTACCTATTCGATCCTTACAAAACAATTATTTTTGAAACAAATATTGTATAAACCTAAATGGAGTAACCTAAAAAATGGTTCAAATTGGGAACTATATTTTTATAGACATAATGTGACAATGTGTCCTAGTTATCAACCACAACATAGAACCTTTTAGTTAGACACCTTGTGAGGCTGATCTTTTGATTTTAAAGAAACATGCGGGAGAATAGATCCCATATTCTCTCAAAGGCAACCCCCAAAAGCTTTGATGTTGTGGATACGCTATCCATTTTTGGCCACCAATCATTTTCGCACCTTCCCTCGTCACTGGAGTTGCCACTGCCTTTTTCTTGCTTACTTAATCATTTGTTTTCTTCTATCTCTATCCACTATCGGTTTTGGTTTGCTTCTGCCACTTCCTTTTGTCGCCTTCTATTTCTTCTTCTTCTTCTTCTTATTATTAATATTATTATTATAAAAATTAACAAAGTTGAAAATCTTTTGAGAAGAGGCAAATAAATAATTACTTGTAAGTCGAGGAATATACACTGAATTAATGTACTTACAAATAAAGTGTAACTGTCGGTGACATGAGGAAAATACACAACCTTATAGAACTTTTTAATCTTTATTGAAATCAAGAAAGAAGCAAACAAACTACAACATGCCGCTTTATATTGCAATTTACTTTAATAATAATAATAATAATAACAACAACAAAAACAATGCAAACAAACCATGGCTGCCACAACTTAAGCGGAGTCATGAGAAAACTAAATCCAGAGAAATCAGTGTGTGGAAGCACACATTTGCAGGCGACCTTTGCTTTGGGAAAAGCAGTGTCCGAATGGACACCCAAAATTTTTGAAAAACTTTTAATTATTATATTTTTTTATGACCTGAAGAATAGTATATTTGTGAGAATTATGGTTTTTCTAAGATTTTAAAAATTATTTATTTAATATTTTTATTTTAATAATTAATATAAAATAATAAATAATAAAATAACTTCACAAAACCTAATCAACTTTACCTTAATTATTAAATTTCCTCACATCTATTTCTCTCTCATTTTATCTTTCACTTCTCTTTTGTTTTTTTTTTTTTTTTTTACTCTCACAAATACTTCTCATTCTTTAGAAGATATTTATAAACTTCTAAACGTACGTAATGACCAATTACCACTATCATGCGAAATTAAAAAGAAAAAAAAGTTATATTTTTTTATTTATAATATTTAATTATTTATATTTTATAATAAAATTTTATATATCGTATTTAATTATTTATATTTTATATATTATATTTTATGAATCTAAAAAATATCATCGAATAGAATTTTTTTTGTAAATTTTTCTTGTTTTTATTTCTTATAATTTACATATTATATAAAATTATAATTTATTATAATTTTTTTATCATTATTCAAATACAATGTATAAATTTTTAAAAAAATTTAATTTCTTCTTTGACCCCTAACAAAAAAGTACAAAACTTTTCTAGAATGACTCGTGCCTGTTGGCGTTGCATTTAACTTCCCCTTTAACGAGAAAGCCCGGTTTCAACTTTCAACCCACCCTTTTAACTTTTCCAGTTTGGTTTTCGTGCTCCTTCTTCCACTATGTTTGCATTTTCAATGGTTCTATGATCTCGGGCTTAATTAAGGGAAGAAAGAAAGGTTATAAAAGCTATTTCGACCTGACATTTCTTGACATGATTGCAGGATGGGTGAACGTGTGTAGTAAGTTGGCAAAAGATGTTTTAACTATAGACTTGCTGCTTTTATCTCCATTTAAGTTTACTATAAAACTAATAATTTTAAGTTGAATAAGCATTAAGAAAAAAAGGTATACACCAAGTTTCTAAGGTATCCACCAAATTTTCTCTTAATAGAAGGGCACCGAAAGTGCCAAGAACAAATGGGGAGCCTAAACAGGGCAATTGCCTAAGCTGCATCATGCCATTCCTTCATACAACAGTGGACAGTGAATCACCATAGAAAGAAAAAGCAATATACTCGATCAATCTCCATTAATTAAGTCAGGGTGTTACTCCTAATTGCTTCTTAATTATTCATTTCTAAATAGCCTTTTATCAAAGTAATATATATACTGGATCAATCTCCCTCAATTATCTAAACAATGAAAATAATACTAGTCCTACTATTCTCACTTGAGAAAAGAATGTGGGGCTCTAAAGATCAAATTATTGCCTATAGATACAAAAGGAGCTCCTTTTCCAAATCAAAGTAGTCCATTTCCATTCCCCTCGAGCATCAAAATGTAAAACCAAATGCCACCACTCTACCAGCACATCAATTAACATCCAGTCATGTCAGATGCGCAATGAAGATCAGAAACAGACCGACCCCTTTGGAGCACTTCTGTTTATAAATAGACTTTTGGTCTTGTGGTTTGTGCAGCCATTTAGAAGGCCGGAAAAGAGAGTTGTTTTCACCCAACAAATTAAAGCTAAGCAATATAACTTTTAGCTATATGAAAGGTTCAAACCACTTTATAAGATTTTATTAGATTCTTTTTATCTTCTCTTAATCTTAATTTTAATTATCACTGTTAAAGGTGTATATAGTAGCCCATTAATTAAGTCATGCTGTTACTTTTATTTACTTCTTATTCATTTTAAGTCATGCCTACTTGTTAAAAGTGAATAAACTTGGGATGCTATGCTATCAGCATGAGTCGATAGAGCGTACGAAGAGGTGGTTGAAGAAGTTGATACCGAGGCGGAAGTCTTCCCGGACGATGGGCGATGGTGATTTAAGACCATGATTTCACAGGCTTAAGATACAATAGGAGTATAGGACCGAACACAAAATGCTTATAACCAAAACAAACTGAAGGATAGTAGTATTTATTTCTACCATGCTCATGAGACAGATGATAGGAAGAACCATTCCCATGGGGACGGAAATTGTTTGTCATCTGAATAGTAGTATCATGACAATAGAATGGTTGCCTCCACTCCTACGAGCAACTCACAAACAGTGAATTAATAACTAATGGTTGTATATAAAGATAAGGTTATTTCATTTTGGTATAATAGAGTAAAAAAAATTTTTACTATCTAACTAATTTGGACATCCTATCATCGAGAATATTTCAAATTCTATTATACGAATTTAAAAATTTATAATACAAACCTAATAAAAGATGTTCGAAATAAGAAACTATACAATCTACATGAAAATTAGTTCCATGACGAGTATTACCATGGATGACAAATGGGGACCATTTGTGATAAAATTATAAGTGAACAGATATCATTTTCATAGGAAAAAATATGCCAAGATATAGGGAGGAAGAAGAAGACTAGCAATAACTGTTTTGCTTAATTTTCAGTGCAATAAGGTTGAAATTTTGGGATTGAGGATGATTGGGATTGTGCTTTGGCATTCACCATCTTCAAGGCTAATCAGGAGGGGTATTATTTGACAGATCAACTGGTGTTTGACAGGGAACAGGTGAGGAAAGCATATCCCGATTTAGGCATTGCTCTGTGTTCTGTTTTGATGAGGGGCAGGGTAGACCAGTTATGATTTTTATCCTGTCTAAGGTCTAATGCTTATATTTTAATCCTTGTGGTGAGGTAAGCTTGTGTTTTTCATCAGCGAAACTTTTACCTCTTTGATGGATCTTGTTGGATACAAAAACATAATTAACTTCAAAAAGGATTGAACCAAAACAAAAGAAATGGCAGGATTGAAACATAGTTGATAGTACTAAACACAACCAGTACTTAGAAAATACAAAAGCATTTTCTCAAAAAAAGAAAGATACAAAAGCAGATAGATACTTAAATTCCTAGCACACCCTTACGTGAATAAAGAAAAAGCAAACAAGCTTAGGACCTTTAAAACCGATGGTTTCTTGATTTCTAGATGTTGATCAAGTTGATCAAGCTGATGATGGCCTTACTATAATACTAAAGTTGTTCTCACCATCTTCTCTGTAAAGAGTGATCGCAGCGTGGATATTGGGTGCAGCAAAATTCCTCCACTGATTCCCGGAGATGGTATAGTCGCCTCCCTGACCCTCGCATTGAAACCACCACTCTCTTCCTAGCTCGTCCGTAACCCTCAAAACACCTGGAAGTGCGTTGCCATTATGCTGGAACCTAAACCTGCTTGTATGATTTCTTGTAAGATTGGTCTCGAAGATCTTGGCCATTTCTGCTTCACAAAACTTAGCCCTTAGAAGACTGTAATGAGAGTTGCACTTCTCAAGCTTTCAGTCTGTGATTCATCCCTCCACCAAAGAGAGGTTTATATAGAGGAAGAAGCTGCTTAACTTACTCGAGCGAACAAAGAAAAAACAAATAAAAAAAATCTGAATATAATTGGCGAGAGAAGGCTGAAATCTTCCGATATTGTTTGAAATCGATGAATTGGTTTAGAAGACGGTTTCATTAATTCATGCAGATACATTTCTTAGTCTTTGTCAGCTATTGCAAGAAAGCGATTTTGTTAACATATAATATCTGGCATGACCAGAAAACCAGGTCAAAGAACAGAAGCATCAGCAAACGAAGGTTGATGATTGCGCGAGGTTACCTTTTTCATTCCAAAAAGAGAGAAGTTTAGAACCGGACAAACGAATGAGAAAGAAAATCCCAAACATAAGATCAATAGTTCAACGTTTCTGGTATTAAAAATAAGGATAAGGATCATCATGCTCGCGAGATGCCAACACCATTTGTTTCTAATATCGTGCTGCTCCCCTGCTTGCTCGAGACAGGCGTGAGTTTGGCTGAAAAAGAGGTAGAATTTTCGATTAATGAATTCGAATAAGATGATCGCGTGCAGGGCTTTGGAGTAACTGTCAATTGTCCTGCCTGTAACCGTCATTGTCGCGAATAACTGCTTCCAATTCCAGAGTTGTTGAAACGATTTCGCGACGGTGACTGATACTACTTGCCAAAGTCTTAAGGTGCCCTGTAGCTCTACATGGCCGCCCTCCAGGTGTTGTGCTAGCCCTTTCATTCAATCACTTCTCGACAGAGTTTGAACATAATCATCGCACGATAAGGATTATATCACATTATACATATATAGATATATAAATATAAATATATAGATAATATTAATCTGTTAAAGGCTAAAAACAGTTTTATTATAAATATTACGCCATCCTCATGACTTAGCTAAAAAACAGAAGCAGCACCTCAGAACAATGCGACCGTAGAAGCAAAACAGCCTATTACAAACATTAAGCCCTCCCACCCCACGTCACGCCTAAACATTTTTATTTCAAATACAAAATGAGCTGTAAGATAGAAAAGAAGAGGCCGTGCAACTCAAATCTTTTGAATGATTCGTTGCATTAGCATTGCTTCTCCCCAAAGAGAATATAGTGTGCTCCACAAAACTTACCCTTAGAAGATTGTAATTTGATAAAAAAAAAGTCCAAGTTTTCAGCAATAATATATGGTGGTATTTGGCATCAGGGATGTGCACTCACATTTCCTGTAATATAATTTTTTAATATTTTAATTATATTTTTTTAATAGACAAAACACTACAATATTATTTAATTAGCAATCACATTATCTATAATACGATTGCATTATAAGACACCAAATGCAACTTATGTGTAATGTAGTATTACAATGTATCTATCTGATTCCTTGAAAACAAAATGAATGTATGGTACTGAAGAAATCAATATAATCTAATTTTTTTGGCCTAAAACAGAATTTTGGTCTAACCCAGGGTGTAGGCTTGCAAGATACTCGTGAACACTGAATGGCCCATTAACTGTTGGGATCTCATATGAGCCCAAGACATTAAGCTTGGGCCGTAGCCGAGACCAAGAAAGGTGCATGCACAGTTGGCTAGATCTGAATTCTTTCGAGAGTTTGGACAATGCCCGGCCCAACATTTGCTTTGTGCTTTAAGTTTTTCTCTTTTTTTTTGGATAAATTAATATTATATTATATGTGTTATCTTCTATTAGAAAGAATGGAAGATGTATAGTAATAGACCAGGTTTTTTCATTTTTTTTATTGATTTATTATGCTCAATCCCCGAGGAACAAATTTTATTGACTATTGAAACACGATACACAAAAAATCAATTTTGAACTATATTGTATTGTTTTCTTCATCTCCTTAACTGTATAATTAATTATAAAAAAAACTTTATAATTTAATTAAGTCATGTTGTTAATTCTAATTGCTTCTTATTAATTTGTAATAGCCTTTTATCAAAGTAATAATTGACCCATCAATCTCCTTAAGCATCTAAATTATACAAGTCCTATTATTCTCATGAGTTCAAGTAATGAATTTGGGGCCTTAAAGATCAAATTATTTTCAGTTACCAATTTATTCAAGGATAAGGATAATTATTTTACTTGGTTAGAATGTCCAACGCTGTTCTTCACTTCAAAAACATGGACAGGTCCATCTAGTAATACAGGAACTTCCTAATAGTTTTATCACTTCACATTTCGTCGTAGTTATATAAGCATTTCAGTGAAAACCGTCAGAAACTTTGCATTACCAACTTGTTAAAAGTAAAAGGAATTTGGGATGCTATGTAATTAATACAAGTCGATACAAGGTAAAGAGAGGTGGTCGAAGAACTTGATACTGAGATGGAAGGCTTCATCGGAAGGTGGGTGACCGCAATATAAGATGATGACTTCACAAGCTTAAGATATAATTGGAGTATAGGACCTAACATATAATGCTTATAACCATAACAAACTGAACAATTTCGGGCCGAAAGGGGCAAAAATAGTCAAAACACTGCATTTATAATTTATTTTCTACCATGCTCATGAGACAGATAGTAGGATGTAATAATGCTGATGAAATGTATTGAAATAGTAATGATCAGAAATGATACATGTAAGGGCTGAATTGACAAAAGAATGCCTAATTTGCTGAGTGTTTGAGGAAATGCCACTAACATTGTCAGAATCACTCTTTTTGATGAATGTAAGTAATTTTAAAAATTGAGTCCTTGTAAAAGACATCTGAGACATAGTGTTGGAGCTTAAGCTTTTTTCTTGGCCAATTTGAATATCACTAGTAGCTGAAACACTGTTGATTGGTGAATTCTCAGAAATTCTTTTTTTAAAACTGATTTTGTTCTTATTAAACTTAAAATCCTCTAAAAATCCAATCAACTTATAACATTTTTCCTTAAGATGACATTTTTTCCCACAATGATTACACAGTTGATCAAATTTTTCTTTCTTCTTTCCATAAGTAGTTACCAACATAGCAGATGACTCTGATAAAGGTTGTGATTGAATCAGCAGATTCCTTTGTGCTTCCTCTCTTAAAACCAAGTTATATGCCTTATTCAAAGTTGGAAAAAGGCTCCATAATGATTATCTGAGATGTCAAGGCTACATAAAATTGATTAAGTCCATTAAGAAATCTGAAAACTATATCTTTTTTGTACTGATCAACATACTTCTTGCAATAGTTTTAAATACAACCTCCACAAGCACAATGTGGCGTAGGACAATAGTTTATAAGTTCCTCCCAAAGACTATTCAACTTAAAAAATACATGTCAACTAATTTAGTCCCTTGTGTAAAATTACAAAGAGAAAATTGCATATTATAAATACGAGTATCATCTGGTTGCTTAAACATCTGTTGCAAAGCATTCCAAATCTCAATAGTAGAGTCCATGTAAAAGATCGTTGAAGCAATAGACGGTGTAATGGATTTTAGAAGCCAAGCCACTATCAAATTATTAGAACGTTTCCAAGGTACACACATCTTATCTGTAATTGCTGGTTTTTCAATAAATCCATCAAGAAAATCTCCCTTATTTCGTATGGATAACGCCAACATAAAAGAACAACTCCATGAAACATAATTTTTGAGGTTAACTTTGGACTAATGACAACTGATCCATAGTGATTAGTTGATGAAGATAAAATGGTGAATTAGTATCCTCTGTCTGTATCGTTATAGACCTTGGATTGGAAGAATTTTCAGAATCCTCCATATACTTTTTTTCAAAATTCAAGATCCAAACAATCAAATAGTAAGAACTAAGACTATCAATAATCGAATCACAAATCAACAATCCACATGAACCAATTCAGGAAGAATTCATCATCAATTGCAACAATTTTAAAAAATGAAACAAGTCAGAAACCCTAACAAGCTTGATACCATATTAAAATATCGAAGAGGTTGAAGTGCTCTACTGTTGAAAAGAGGAATTTGGAAAATGTATTGTAAATCTTATATTAGTAATCTTGTACAAGTGACTCCTATTTATACTTAGTTACAAGTGTTGTAAGAAAAACTAACTTTCAACAAACAAAGTAAAAATAACTATTCCTAATATCTACAGTAATTGTTGATAAATTACTATACAGAGCTAAACACTAAATTCATGTCTTTGACTTGAATCCTTATGCTGCTCAGGTGCTTATCTTCTCCTTTAACAGTATATAGAGATAAGGTTATTTCTTTTTGGTACAATAGATGAAAAAAAAAATTATGCTTTAATTATTATTTTAGATATACTAACATTGAGAATATTTTAAATATTATTATATGAATTTGAAAATTTATACAAACTTAATTAAAGATGTTTGTGATAAGAAACCATACAATCTACATGAAAATTGTGATAAAATTATTAGCGAAGGGACATCATTTTCATAGGAAAAAATAAGCCACGATACAAGGAGGAAGAATAAGAAGACCAGCAATAACTGTTTTCTTAATTTTTATGCTATTTTCCTTTCTTAAATTTTTTATTTGGGCTAAGGTCAAGTTTACATATCAGAACTTTGAACTTGTTTATCTCTGGGCTGGAAAGAATTCTTGATTTGGATCAGTTTAAGTTAATTCCCAACTCGTCCAATTAATATCCACCAGCATATGGGCTTCTTCTTCAGAAAACTGAGCCCTGAAAACCGTATTGGGTTTGGCAAGCCAAGAAAGAAGGTTCGCAAAATTGAGGACTGTTCAAGGTCGAGAATGATTGAGATTGTGCTGTGGCACCATCTTAATGACAGGGAACAGGTAATGAAAGCGTATCTGGATTTAGGCATTGCTCTGTGTTCTGTTTTGATGAGGAGCAGGGTAGAGCAGTTATGATTTTAATCCTGTTCGTGAGGTGTGCTTGTTTCTCATCTGGTCAACTTTTACCTCTTTGATGTATCTTGTTGGGTTCAGAAACATAATTAACTTAAAAAAGGATTGAACCGAAACAAAAGAAATGGTGGTCTAAATTCAGACTTCTTTTCTCTTGGTAGACATGCGTTGAGATTAATTATAGGTTTAAGACAAGAAAGAGTGCTATGAACTTGTAAAAACCTGAATAAATTCTACAGAAACATAATTAATTGTGAAACATAGTAGATAGGACTAGAACAGAACTAGTACTTAAAAAATACAAAAGCATTTTCTCCAAAAAAGAAAGAAGATGGTGCCTCTCTAACTACATCTGGCGGTAATGGTTACTACGTCCTTCAATGGGCTGCTCTCAACAACGTCCCAGATATTGCTCAGTACCTTATAGAGGTAAATTCGAAAAAAATTTATATATTTATAGCTTTGTGGTGGGTATTTGTTGAGATTTAAATAATTTGGGCTTTTTTGTTTTGTTTAATATGATTGAAGCATGGTGGAAATGTGAATGCAATTGACAACAACAAGCAGACTGCTTTGCACTGGGCTGCAGTTAGGGGTTCGATTGCAGTGGCAGATGTGCTCTTGCGGAATGGAACACGAGTCGAAGCCACTGACATCAATGGTTATCGGGTAATGCAAGCCACTGACAGAATGGAGCTCGATTTGCTCTTGCATTATCTGCTGAATCTAACTCTTTACGGGCCTCTAAAAGCTTCAATTTTTTTTTTTTTTTGCTGACTTATGTACCGCAACTTAGGGGCTTGACGCAGTTATCAATCTATTTTGACTTCTGCAGGCAGTTCATGTTGCCGCTCAGTATGGGCAAATGGCTTTCTTAAATCACATTGTTGCCAAATATCACGCTGATTATGATGCACCTGATAATGATGGAAGGTGCCCACTTCAATTGTATGTTTTTATGAAATAGCTTAGATGCAACCATCATAACATAGGCTTAGAGATTGATTTCACGTAAATCTAATACAAGGAATTTAATATATTTTGGAGGCCCAAAATACTTAGTACTATTCTTTCGATATAGATTTGTAGTATGTTTTTCTTTATGGCTCTAGTGTGTTTTGTATGAATGGCAAATTATGCTAGTTGGTTGTTTATGAGCTCAAATTTGCATTTAAAAGAAGTTTTTCCCCTAGCCTACAAGCTAGTATTAAGAGGGGATAGCAATTTGGTGCAATTTCAGAAGTGGTCTGACTTTGGTTGTTGTAGCATATTGAAGAAAATACAACCTTTTAAATGTGATTTTTTGTACAAGATTGCAATCGTTGATGTTACTCACATACCCAAGCAGGATCCATCCTGCAATCTCAGTCTTAACCCTTTTTACCCTAGGGAAAAGAGATACTATTTGGTTTGAACATCACTGGCTTTTGATATTTAGTAGCTTGATTCAGTTTCTTGTGCAGTAGCTTTTTTCTGTGAAAAGTAATAAATGCTTGTTAATGACAAATTTTATTCTTGTGATGTGTTAAACAGGGCTGCGTATAAGAGATTTGCAGATACAATTAGATTGCTTCTATTTAGAGATGCATCACAAGGGAGACAAGACAAAGAAGGTACTATCCAACAATCAATATGCACTGTCTAATATGCAAGCTTTTAGCCTTGTAAAAGGTACTGGTCTTATGTGCTCGTGACCTTCAGGGCTATACGCACTCTATACCCCTGTGTTCAGTAAAACATTTGTGATTAATATTGCAATGGTGGCAACCTGGGTTTTCCAGTTATGTTATGAAAGCATGAGGGTTTCTTTATGATTTAAATTTGTAAACAGTGGTCGGAAACTTCTATTTTTCAGTCTGAACTCTGTGATTGTTATAATATTCATTTAGTGAGCCAGGCCAAAGCTTACTCAGTAACCGCTTTAATCTTACTACTAAAATTTTTATGATGTTGTATATCCAATGCTGCCAGGTTGCACTCCATTGCACTGGGCTGCAATAAGAGGAAATGCAGAAGCATGCACTGTACTCGTGCATGCAGGCACAAAGCAGGAATTAGTGGTGAAAGATAAAGCTGGATTTACCCCTGTTCAGCTTGCATATGATAAAGGTCATAGGCAAATCGCCTTTTTCCTTGTACGTGACTTTGTGTAGTTGTTGCCTTGTTTGCATACTTTCATTAAAATAAACTTTTAAGCCAGGAAATGTGAATATGGTGTCTATGAGGAAAGGACTTTTGGGATTCTCCTAGTAGTACTGTGCCTGGAAGATGTTCTGATAGGGGGCCTTGTCTCTAGTGAGGGTAATGCTGGGTGCTTCTGGCTCTATGTGGTCAGTCACCTTATTGTTAAGTATGCTGGTTGCTGGAGTGCGTCATCCATTTTTTTTAAACCTTACCGAACTTCATTTTATTCTTCCTTCATATCCCCTTTCTCCAAAAAAGGATCATCTTGCATTTCTCATCTGTGTATGTTTCTCAAAGAGTGAGCAGGCAGAAACTATTGTGAACCAACTGTGTGGAATTTGGAAGTGTCCATTAGCAAATTACTTCATTACTCTTTTGAAACATTAAAACGAAAAAGTTTATATCAAGTATGTGCTGTACTCACTCTCTCTGGTTGGGAGGGATTATGAGCCTAAATTAAATACGTCGGGCTAGGCTTTGCATAGATGATATATAGCTTCAAAATTTGTTCACTTGCTTTCCAAAACACAATGCCACAACCCATTAGTTTATGATGTTTGGGACCTGATTAAACAATTATATTTGGTGTTGCCTTTCGAGGGTGTGTTTGTGTCAGTACAGTGGGGCTTGATTCTTTGGCTGCATATTTGATGGATGGGAGAATAGCACATCTGCAATAGATAATTATTGCCTTGTAAAACACTATGACACCACAGAAGGTGTGAATATTTTCATATAACAATGATATTATTAGTTTTGCAATTTATTTTTTGTCGTGCTTTGAGTTGCATTATTGGTTTAGTTTGATGTCCAGTTAGAAATGTGTTCACAGAGATGGTTTACACAGTTGGTATCTGTATCAAATTCTCAGACTATTCCCACCTGGATATCCCCTATTGTTACATTCTCTTAATCTTTTGCTATATCTTGGAGATTTTGCAGCCATTTAATTTTATTGGTTTCTTTTGATTTTGTTCAGTCTAACGCAGCTAGAGCCAATAGCAATCGATTGGTGGACAAGTTTTGCAGTGAGAAGATGGGGGATGTTGGTTATGCTCCTATCTTATTTTGCGTTACAATTGTTCTAATTATCCTCTTCATCAACTGAGTTCTTTTAATTACCCTTGTCATTATCATAGAGTATGACCCATATGCAACGCATGGACCTCTTTGCACCCCATCTCTTTTTCTCTCTCTCTCTCTCTGCCCTCCACACTTCCTCTTTTTTCTCTCTTTGCCTCAACATATTTTCTCTTTCTCTCTCTACCCTCCACGTGCAACTTTGACCTGTGTGCACCCCCTCTCTTTCCCTCTCTTCGTTTCAATGTCTTGTCTCTTTCTCTCTCATCGTCTCTCTTTCACTCTCTCTGCCCTCCACTTCCTCTCTCTCTTGTCCTCAGCATCTTTTCTGTTTCTCTCTCTTTGTCTCAATATCTTTTCTCTTTCTCTCTCTACTCGGACCTCCTTGCACCCCTCTATTTCTCTAACACTTTGTCTCAACATCTTTTCTATTTCTCTCTCTAGTCTGACGTCTTTGCACCCCTCTCTTTCTCTCACACCTTATCTCGGTCTCAACATCTTTTCTCTTTCTCTCTCTACTCTGACGTCTTCGCATCCCTCTCTTGCTCTCACACCTTGTCTCCGTCTCAACACCTTTTCGCTTTCTCTCTCTACTCTTACTTCTTTGCACCCCATCTTTCTCTCACACCTTGTCTCCGTCTCAACGCCTTTTCTCTTTCTCTTTCTATGCTGACCTCTTCGCACCCCTCTCTCACTCACACCTTGTCTCCGTCTCAACATCTTTTGTCTTTTTCTCTCTACTCTTACCTCTTGGCACCCTCTCTTTCTCTCACACCTTGTCTCCGTCTCAACATCTTTTCTCTTTCTCTCTCCACTCTTACCTCTTGGCACCCCCCTCTTTCTCTCACACCTTGTCTCCGTCTCAACGCCTTTTCTCTTTCTCTCTCTATTCTGGCCTCTTCGCCCCGCTCTCTTTCTCTCACAACTTGTCTCCGTCTCAATATCTTCTCTTTCTCTCTCTACTCTTACCTCATTGCACCCCTCTCTTTCTCTCACACCGTGTCCTGTCTCAACATTTTCTCTCTCTCTCTCTCTCTCTCTCTACTCTGACCTCTTTGCACCCCTCTCTTTCTCTCTCGTCTGTCTCACTCTCTCTGCCCTCCATGTCTTCCTCTTCCTCTCTCTACTCTCCACGTACTATATGGATAACAATCTGAAAAGGTTAAAAAACTGTCAATGATTGAACTGACTGTAATTGTCAGGATGACCAGAATCGGATACACAACTTTATTATATTCAAGAAAGAAAAAAACAAATAAACTATTACATGATCACGAAGCAAACCACGGCACACGGCTGCCAGAACTGACGCTTAGATTCCCACCGGCATGATAAACGGAAACAAACCACGAAAAGAAACTATGGAAGATTGAATTCAACTTTTTCATCTTTATTGAATTCAAGGGAAAAGCAATATTACGACTTATTTTAATTAAAAAAAAAAAAGCAAAGAAACCACTGCTGCCAGAACTGACGCTTAGAATGACATCGGGCGGACTCGAATGATGTAGATATTGCCATTTCCGAAAAGAGTGATGGAAGCATTGATTCTGGATTTGGCAAACTCTCTCCACTGTCTCCCAGAGAAGGAAAAAGAGTTGGCTTGTGATTCCCTCTTGCATTCAAACTTCCACGATCGTCCTGTTCCATCATCCTCAACCATCATATCAAACCTAGCACCTGGAGGGAGAGCGTGGGCGTTACACGAAAAAGTCAGCTTTCTTGCATGGTTAGGTGCAAGATTGGCTTGGAAGATCTCCTCCATTGCTTCCACTTAGTAACCTATCTGTGTATGAAGTTGGTGCTTAGAACAAAGAGGTTTGTCTATCGGTTTGGGGGTGAATGTGTGAATAGGGTTTGTATATATGTGTGTGAGGAGATTAGGAGTTGTGGTTCAAAAGGAAGCCCTGAGGGGTATTTATAGAGCTGCCTCGCACGTGAAATTTGGGTGAAATTTTGGATATCACTGGCCAAAACCTAACCTCTTTTGCTTTCTAATTTCATTGAAAAATGGTAATTTCTATTCTTGTAGCTGAAGACTGTTTTTTACAGTATATTACAAACCAACCTGCCAACTAAAACCAAAAAGGGTCCGTGATTTACAAAAAAAAATTTCACATTTACACACATTTGCCGACCATACACGAAAGTTGTACGAGTTTGGGGACTAGTCGGTAAGGGATTGTGATTAGTTGTAGAAAAAAAAACATATCTAGAAAGATATAGCTCTCAAAGTCAGCTTAAATGAGGTCCGTTTGTGGATAATATCAATCAATTTTGTTTTCAAAGACTCACATTAATACACTACAATAATACAAGGCATAATTATACGAGAGGAAGGTGGAGCATAACGATGCTGTGGCGTATAGTAAGAATTTTCTTGAGGATAAGCAGATTGTGGTGCGAATACGCAATGACTCCATGCACCTGAACCAACCGACCTGCATGTTGGGTACCTTCCTCCATAAGATTCCTTTGAGCTTTTTGCCTCCCATAACCAATAAAATCAAAAAGCTACTCCAAGAGTTCATGCAGACAGAAAGTATATGATCTCCTCAAGCAAACCAAAGACAGTACTCCAATTAAAAATCATCTCCAGCTGGTTCGTTTTGTAGGAAAAAAGATGGCTAGCTGCTCTAATTGAATATTCTCAAAATCTTGGAGTTCAAATACCTGAAACCTGCTAAAATATCCTTGATTCTTGAATCAACAGTTGTCAAATGGAAAAGGTGAAGGATATGAAAATGGAGTTTTTGGGTGTACATGTTGGAGTGGGATGAAAGGTCAGCAGGTTTGGTTGGAGTCAAAGATTGGACTGGATTTAGGTTGGCGATGGTAGGTTGAGATAGAAAGGTTGTTCCTATGTTGTTTGAAAACGACAGAGCGTAAAAACAAAACTCTTCAATCGTAAAAACCCAGCTCCCTCCGGCATAAAAAGAAGGAAAGAGAGCATAGAGCATGATTAAACCAAAACATAAAAACATTAAATGAAGAATCAGGATTTTAATCTACGCTTTCTTATACGTTGTTCAGTAACGAAGAGCATTGAATGTTTCTTGGTAAAACATCAAATCCCTGGCATACCCTTTCGGCTTTACGGGGCTATGTAAGAAAGAATCTTCTGCTACCCTCGCGAGTTCACATTATTGTCTTGTAAACTTGGATATCATTGTTTAATAGTATCTGAAACTACTGGCCTAGCTAAAGAAGTAGCCCACTTACATTTCCTTCGTTGTTTAATAGTATCGGCTTTGAAGGCCCCTGACACGCTTTGCCCTTTTTATTATAAAAAAAAATAAAAAATATATAGGGTTTTTGAAGTTTCTTCTGCTCATTCGTGACTTTTGTCGTTGTACTTTATTTCTCCTTTGAAAACGAAATCCATAATCCTCTCCTAATTTACAATGATAGAATTTGCTTTATACTTGGGGGACAATCGTACCATGATGACCCGACTGTGTGACTTTCTTTCTCGGTAATATATAAATGACTTCACTGAAAACAAGAATGAAGCAAACAGAGCATGTCTTATTTTAATAAAGACAACGACCTGACCGTTATTTAACTTACAGACCTTCAGCGGCGGTATTTTAATATTAGACATCATATTTAACATGAGTCAAATAAATTTTATTATTAATAATTAATTTTAATTAATATTTTTTATTAAATATATCTTAAATAATATATTAATTTATTATAATTAATAATAACATGATATATTAATTTAATATAATAACATATTAATAATATTATTAATATTTATTTAAATTTTTTACATAATTTAAAATTTTATTTGAGCATTATACTTTCATACAACAATTCGTAAAGGTCGCGTTATACACAAAACTAATCATCCTTGAGGAGATTGTTGGGTTTATATAAAAATAAGATATGGTTATATTTGTTGAAAAGTTGTTTCTACTGTGTTGAAGAATATGGTCAGGGTGCAGTGTATAGAAGAAAACAATTCGTTCATATATTTTGATGTCGGTGTGGTATCATCCTTGTTCATGGATAAGGAGATTTTTTTTATTTTTGTTAAGAATTTCAAACGTTGAAAACATGGCCAAGTCCCTTTACTGCTTCAAACTTGGTTAGTATTTAATTTTTTATTTTTATTTTTTGATTTTTAGTTTATTATTATTATTATCAAATCGTAAATTTAAAGTGGGATGACTTATTTTTTAGGCTAAGAAAGAGGTATGCACTCAATTTTCTTTGTTTCTGTGAATATTTTCCTTGTATGAAAGAAAAGAAAATAATTTTCCCTCTATTGGTCAGCATGGGATGTGCCTCCCCCACGTGACATGGAGTTGCGTAATTACTTTATAGTTGCCGTGCATTATAAGAGATAAACATTCGTGTACATGATTAAACAAGTGTAGTTTGACTTGATCTTTTTAGCTAGAATAGGGGTTTACCTGGGGAATATAATTAATGAACAACTGCCACCAAGAGTAGGGTTTGAAAGCATACGTTAACTTACCTTTATCATGCTTTGGAAGATTCGTTTTGAAACTAAATAATAATGATCAACTTCAACCAGACTTAATGAAGGAAAAAGGTTACCGTATACTTCTTCCTTTCCTTGAAATCAGATTAACCAAAATTCAGTCAATCTGATCCCCCCAAGTGTATATAATTTTCTTTAGTGGTATAAAACAATTTGAACAATCGGTCTTAACAGTAAACAACCAGTCAAAAAATCGAACGCAACAGCCTATTCATTAAGTCGTGCTGCGCTGTTACTTCTAATTGCTTCTTATTCATTTGTAATAGCCTTTTATCAAAGTATTCTTGTAAAGGTTTCATGCTTTTTATTATAGCAAGCAAGCAAGCCCAACACGCTTTTTCTTTAGCTATTTAATTCCCACGGTCGTGGATCAAACAGGCCAACGTTTTAGAGGGCCATGCAGAGCAGAAGTGACAATTTATGTTTTATTTATTTATTTATTTTATTTATGACACGTTAATGTTATATCAGTATTATCTAACACAAAAACACTAAGTTAACACATTCTACACATCAAGATCATGTCGACCTCTTTAACTCTAAATTTAAACGAAATTATTCATATAGACCAAGTTACACAAGAATATAAGAACTAAATTAAATAATATTTTTAAAGAAAGATTAAATTGAACAAAATATAAAAATTTATTGTGTAATTTTACCATCTCACATTTTACCAAAATTATATATTCAACACTGATAAAGTAATAAGCTATTTCGACAGTTGAGCAAGTCCTTTTACGAAATACAACATTGGACCTTCCATAGTCCCCATATCTATTTACATAATAAAATTAGAACATCTAATAGCCCTACAAAATTGTTGTGGCTATCATTTTAGCTCTTCTTAGGGAAGATGTAGAGGTACAACAAAATTATTAAATTTTTTTCTCAATGAATGAATTAATTTCATTAATTAAATTAAAAGTTTACATTTCCTGCTCATGTTAGACAGATGAATTCACACCATATAGTAATTTAAAATATAATAACACAAAATTATTAAAAATTAATGGGATATATTTGGAAAAGTTAAAAATTTCAGTGTATTTTAACATTTTCAATGGTTTAATATCATAATATCATAATTTGGCTGTTGAATCCCCCCTTTGAAGTTGATTTGCTCTTTTCATTTATACTAAAAAAAATGATAATGCGTTCGTTGGCATTGCAAACCCAACCCAACAACATCTAATTTATATCCACCATTGGATGGGCTTCTTCTTCAGCAAACTGAGCCCGAAAACCCATTGAATTGTTTACTTTTATTTAATTATTTTTTAATTAAAAAAAGTAAATTTAAATATTTTTATTAAACAGAAGATCATACATTAATCAATGAGTTAAATACTGGAGTACTTACCGTTGTTAGACTTTATTATACAAAGTCAATAAAATAATGATACAAAAACTTTATTTCACATAATACTTTTATTTATATGTAGATGAATCATTGCACCATTTGTCTAAGTCTAAATAGATTGGAATAAAGTGCAGGAGACTTATTTTCTCCTTGAATGATGATCTATTTCCAACGATTGAATGGTTGTGTGCTTTAATTGAACGGATTTCTTGGTAGCATGAGGATCTTACCTTGATACGATAATGGTTGTGTGAAGACAAAATTGACCAAAAAATAACACAAAGAGGAGGAGATGGTATTAATACAAGAAACAAAGGGTTAAGTTTTTGGTCAAAAAGGAATGAACCCATGAATTTAAGATTGGTGTTCCCAAGTGTAGTTGTTGAAAAAAAGGATCGGCTGTAATTCACTTTGGCTGAAAAAGGTTTGCCTAAGTGGTTGGTCAGCGGTGCCCTCTCTGCTCAGTTCTGGATTGATTATTGGGGAGCATTTATGATTTTAATTGTTGTTTGAAAATGATCAATATGCTGTCGTTATGGGTATTGGACAAAAAGGCTTAATTAAGGGAACAAAGAAAGAAAAAGCAACAGCCACTTCGGTCTGCCATTGCTGCTGTGTGAACGTCTGTAACTTGGCAAAAGATGTTTTAACTGTAAAGATTTGCTGCCTTTATCTCCATTTAAGTTTATTATAAAACTATTCATTTTAAGTTAAACAAAAAGGGTATCCACCCAATTTTCTCTTATTTCTCTTCTATCAAATGAAAGAAAAAAAAAGTAATAAATTTATTTATTTGAATGCACAGACTTTATTGGTGGAGAACGATTTGAACAAACCAGTCAGGCACTTGACATTGTCATTAGTTCCCTAATTGCAAAGGAGGCTGCTTCATAAAAATTTTCCGACGCTACGGCCATTGTCAACTTAAATGAAGAAATTAAAGCTAAGCTTGATGTCTATGGATTAATTAAGCAATTAACTTAGCTAGAGGAAGACTACAAACCACTTAATTTCTACCATTTTATTACAGTCTTTTTATTATTTTAATCTTAATTTTAATTATCATTGTTAAAGATGTAAAGTGCGTACTCAGTTAATTAAGTCTTGCTGTGCTGTTACTTCTAATTGCTTCTTGATCATTTGTCATAGCCTTTTATCAAAGCAATAATGGACCCATCGATCTCCTAATTTATCACCACTCTTGCATAGGTTTGATGCTTTTTGTTATGGCAAGCAAGCCCAAAACACTTTTAGTTCGGCTATCATCAAACAGGCCAACATTTTCGAGTCTTGGTTGCCTAAAGGCTGATGTAGGACATTGGGAGGGCCATGGAGAGCTACTTTACTTCATACTTGTGGGCTTTTGCAGGTCATATAGTCCAAGGCCCAATGGCTAGTAGGCCCGAAATTTTCATTTTTATGACTATGGGTTCGGCTGATATATTATTACTCATCAGATCAGACATATGTACGTATCCACTAAATCAATTATATTTATGTTAAAAAAGTTTATGACCGAAAATAAAGAGAAATATGTAAGCTTCCGAAACAAGGATAAGATAAAAATTACAGCTCTTTCGTATTTGATTTAGCGTTATGTGACAATTTCTATTTTGTTTATTTATTTATTTATTTTTGATATATCAATATTGCGTCAGTACTGTTTGACTCGTCAGCACTATGTTAGTGTCTTTGAGTCTAAATTTAGACGAAATTACTCATAACAATCAAGTTACACCATAGTATATGAATTAAGTTAAACCAATTTTTTTAAGAGAGATTAAATTAAATAAAACATAATAATACTGGAGCTTCTTGTGTAACTTTACCATCTCTCATTTAAACGAAACTAGATTTTCATTTCAGTGGAACTCCAGCGTTTTGAGTTGCCTACTTCGTAAAAGTGACGAAACTTAGGGATGCCATGCGATTAGCATATGAGTAGATAGGGAGTCCAAAGAGGTGGTCGAAGAAGTTGATACTGAGGCGGAAGGCTTCCCGGATGGTGGGCGATGGCGATTAAAGACGGTGATTGCACAGGCTTAAGATACAATAGGAGTATAGGACCGAACATACAATACTTACAACCAAAACAAACTGAAGAATTTTGGGCCGAAAGGGGCAAAAATAGTCAAAATACTGCATTTATAATTTATTTTCTACCACGCTTATGAGACAGATAATAGGATGTAGCATCCCCATGGGGACGGAAATTGTTTGTCATCTGAAAAGTAGTATCATGACAATAGAATGGTTGCCCCCACTCCTATGAGCAACGCACAAACTGTGAATTAATAACTAATGTGGGGGGTAATATGCATACAAAAACAAAAAAACAGGTGGATATTGGTCAGCTCCTTTGAATTCCACTCGGCCATGTCTGATTCTTCACGGGTTTCAGGATTGCTTCAATCTCAGATAGAGTTTCCAGATCTTTCCCAAAAAGTGCGACTTCTGTAGCAGCAGCCACATTCTCTTCAACCTGATTCTTGACAGGGTGTAAGTTACTGACAGCTAAAGCAGCATGATCGGGAAAAAATATTATTGTGTTTTGACAGTTATGAAGTAGTTGGAATTTATCTATAATGTTTTGCTAAATGATTGAGTAAGAAGATTCTACTCTCAGGCAAAACAACTGATTTCAGAAAGTTGTAATAGTTGAATATAAGACAAAACGAGAGTATTAAGTCAAATGATGGAGCCAGAACCTGTTTAACTGAGTTCATGCCAACCAGCACCGACGAAATATCCTTATTTGACAAGCTGTACTGCATAGCTAACTTTGAAATATTCTTCCCTTTCTCTTTACAATACGCTGCAGCAGCTTGGCAGCCAGACTGAACAAAAAAACAAATCTCACAGCAATGAATACTCAAACTTATGAAGATATATAGTATTTATATTCAAGCACATGAACTTTGGAAGTGACTAATTAAATAGATAATGTGAGTTCTGGTGATAATGAACTGCATTGTAGCTAGAGCAAACAGAAGACGAAGCCAGATACAGTCTCCTTCTTAAGATGCAGTCCTGCAAATCATGACTCCAAGCTTCACAACTTATAAGTTCAAGCAGGCAGAAGATTTGTGCTGCAACTTTTTATACAGCATAATATATGGTCCATCAAAATCTTAGTCCAGTTATTTCACATGAACAAATCTAGAGGTCAGAAAATAATGATCTTCTCTGACATGAAAAAGCCGTGTGCACATAATCTTGGACCTTAGCATCTCTTTCTTGCACTAATATCAGATACTTCAAGGAAAGTGTTCAAATTGATGCATTATTTGATAGACATTTGAACATTATATGTCAAATCCATTTTTATAACAAGAATTATCACTACCCTAAATCCTTTAAACAGAGTTTACAGTACGTACTAAAGATTTGTCCTTATCCGTAAATAAACTTCTTCAGGTTAAAGGCCTTCATACACATCAATTAGATCCAAGAGATTACAAGGGCAATTCATTTTTCAGATACCGTATAGCCAAACAGACCAGATTGCTGCATTCAGCAGAAGAACAGTCACTCCATCTTATCTGAGGCCTGAAAGTCTCACCTTGAGTTCAGGTGAAGCTGGATGCCAATCCGGTGGACCAAGCTCAGTAAGAAGCCCCATGGCAAGTGGAGATGCACTGATTACACCAACACCTTTGTTCTTTAAGTAAGGCAGTAAATCCTCCAATGTTGAATCATTAATACTGTAATGACAATATGACAAAATCACATCAACTGTGCCTGGTGGAACCCTATCAAGCACATAAGTAAAAATTTCCAACGGCAATCCCGTAATGCCAATGAATCGAATTTTCCCTGCTTCCTTCAGTTTCTGAAGAGCTGGAATTGTCTCATTCACAACCTGTTACCACATACAAACTAAATTAAATTAACCCAAGCTTTCATATCACATTTACAACAAGACAGACTCTTTCCTAACACAGCACCAGCTTAAATCGAGATATCATTAAAACGAGAAATGATTACTTAATCAAGGACCTGATCAAGAGAGCCGAATTCGATGTCATGGCATTGGAGTATATCAACATAATCAAGTTGCAACCTTTCCAAGCTTTCATCAATGCTTTTAGTTACTCTCTCAGCACTGAAATCAAAACCTTCACGATATCTCCCACATTTTGTTGAAACTATATACTCATTTCTAGGGACCCCTAGAGCTTTGAGTCCCTTACCAAGCATCTTCTCAGACAACGACCCTCCATAATACCTTCAAAATTTTTTAAAAAATATATAAATAAAATTTATAAAAAATTAACCCAAAAAAAAATGGGAAACTTTTGAAAAAACCCAATTTTATAAAGTGAAGAAATTTGGCATTACGGGGAGGTGTCGAAGAAGTTGATGCCGAGGCGGAAGGCTTCGCGGACCGAAGCGACGGCGTCGCTCTCGGAGACGGGACCGAACACGCTGCCGAGAGGGGAAGCTCCAAAACCCACGCTGCTGAGTTTAAGGCCCGTGTTTCCGAGGGGTCTCAATTCTAGTTTGGGAACTGCCATGAGTTGAGTTTCTGCTAGGTTTCTGAGAATCGAGAAAGATAAGAAAAGATTTTCCCGGGAAAGTTGTAACCACAAAACTAGAGAGTAGGAGTGGAAGGAATTTGACTGCTAACACTGGAAATGTGGGAACTTTTGCACGTGTGGCCGACATTGATTTTCTGTTTTTTTTTAGTTTATTTTATTTTCTATAGAAATAAGAAAATATAGTACAAAATAAAAGCAATATTAATTAATAGTATATATTAATGGTTGCAAATTGGAAGTAAAATTATTTCTTAGATTATTAATTAAAGTCAAATTTACAATTTTCTAAAGTTTTTTTCAAAAAATTATTTTTTTTCTATTTCCAAATTTAATTTTAAATTTTTAGCAGTAAATTTTATTATTTTGTATCCTCACTTCCAATTTTAATGTGGAACTCGTATTTTTTTAAAGAAAAATAAATTTTATGATTAAGATTCAAAGTTAACCTAATTCTCGTTCCGATTTCAATTTTTTTTTCATATGATATTTTGCTTTTTTTTTTTGTAATTAGATTGATGTAGATATTTTTTTTAAATAGAAATTATGCATAAAATATTAATTTATAAAAAATATAAAATCAGGTAAGAAAAATTAAAACTATAAGATACATAATTAAAATTTATTAAAAAAAGTTTTAAACTATGAAAAAATAAAGCAGTAGTTAATTTTGGATAAGATAAAAATACATCCAAAAAGGGAAAGTGAGCCCCTCCCTCTGCCCCTGTCCTTTGCTCTTTCCTCATAAATTTTAGCTGACAGGAAATGGGAGCTTTGTTCTGTCGAAGAAACAAACGTCAGGATAAAGCAAAATAAAGCAATTTTTGTCTTGCTCCACGCAACAACTTCACCATTCAGACAATGCCATGGAAGGTTTCTTCCAGGAAGTTTCATTCGCTCACGGGGCTAGGCTGATGAATTCCAGTTTGTGCTTCGTCCTTTGCTTTCCTTTTTCTTTGGTGTGAAGAGTGAATCTGTATTCCTGAATTCAATAAGGAAAATATATTACTATATGATTATCTGAAACAGGAAAGCAACTTCCTCACATAAAAGAGTATTCTAGCTCATGCATGCATTTCTTTTTGTTTGTGTGGTTGAATAATATTAGCATAATACCTACATATGTCTCTAAACTACTTTATTTCAATTTTGAATCAAGTAAGTTTTTATAATTAACGATAAATTAATTATCTTTAATCAAATATTTGTCATATTATGTTACATGGTGTTAACATGTCATGTTGAATGGTGATGTGGCATGCTTGTGTGACATTATGACTTTATCTCGTGGTAGTTTTATTCTACACATTAACATCATGTAGACATAAAAATGACAATTAATTTACCCTTAGCTATAAGAATTTATTTGATTTAAAATAAAAATATATAAAGTTGATAAATAAAATAAAAAATAAAAATTTATTTTAATTCTTTTAAATAGTTTGGAGAATTTTTAAAGTATTATGTAGATAATATTTTATGAAGATAATTGATTTCTTTGAACAGTAAGATACCATCCTTGAAATGATTGAACAACATCTTATTTAAACAATAAATATTTAAAAAATTTGAGGTTATGAATTTCCTAATTGAACAGTTATTATTCACTATAAAGGAAGAAGAAATGGGGGCTCTAGCATGGCAAAGATAATACTAAAGAATTGAGCAAGTGGGTAGCAAATCCCTTAATTCTTGGCTTTGCCACAAGGACAATGAAAGGTTAATACAAAGATCCAAAAATTAATAATCAATGCCAAGGGGAAGTTCTGTAATCGATAATCACAAGCTTCCTTTTTTTCCCTTTTCTCTAAATGATAATAAGTTTCTTTCCAGAGTCACTTCGAATGGACATCATTTTAAATCGAGAACTGTATTTAATCATTTATTGTTTCGAATTAAGTTAATTTGACATTAATTATGAAATTATTATGGGTTTTGAGTTATTTTAAATTGAACCAAGTGAAGTTCGGATTACCTCATATATTAAATCATTTTGAATCTCGAATCATTTTGGTTATATATACTAAAGGATCTAATATTCTTGTTCTTTATGTATAACATCAATTCGTTTACTTAGAGAAAGAAACTTACATTTAACAATAAACTACAAATAAATGATTAATCAAATAAATTTTAAGCTATAAGAATTAATCTCAAAATTTAATTGGTTATTCAAATAATGAGATAAAACTAAAAAAAATTATAAATCTTAATATATATATATATATNCTTATTATATATATATATATATATATATATATATAGATATAGTTAAGACAAAATATAGAACTGTACAAATGTCTTCATTTAAATGAAGTTCAATCATTTTATAATAAAAATTAATTGTCTCTCTTTCATTTGTCTTTATACATTTATTTCTTGAAGAATTAAATATTTTTTGTTCCATTATATAAATTTTTAAATTTTTTATTATTTGACATTTATGTCATGTCATTTCGGATTTTAAATTATTTTAAATTTTATTTTTAATCATTTCACATTTCAAATCATTTCGGGTTTAGATTATCTCATTTCAAATCAATTTCGGAATTATATTATGGGAATATATAGTCCGATTGGATTTTAGACGGATTTAGTCGGATTCATGGATGTAGTCAGATTTTGCCAATTATGATAGTATTTTTGACAAATGCTTCCTGACTCCTGTTGGGGATTTAAGACATTGGTTTAATAGGCTGGCTCCAGAACAACCAAACGACACTTGTTCCAGCCCTACACAAAACAGAACAACCTATTCATAAAGAAAAACAGCCCCAACTGGACTTTGTTTTGAATCCTACTGAGTTCATTTGTAAAGCAAACCAAGGCTCAAATATATCTTTTCCTGCCATGGTTTCTCTTATCATGTAAACATGTAGCGATGTAATCATAGATTTTGGCTGCAAATTTTGAAGCTTGATTATCTCATAATGGGCCGTTGTTGAGCTTTGAGCATTAGCCGACAACTTCATGGTCGGTTTGAAAGGCCACATTGCCCCCCGGCAATGCCTTTATTGGTGTGGTCTAGTGCTGCATTCTTGGACAGATACCATTCTCCCATTCGCTGAAATCACAGGGAAGTCAACAGAAAGTTGGAAGAACAAAACCGGTCATCATCTTTCAATTCCTGGGGCCAATCATAATTAAACACATATTCAATCACATGAGTTTCAACTGTTCTGGGTTAAGAATCATTACTCGTATGTGCTCTGGCTTATCAGCATATTCTTTTCATACGTGTAAAAATATTAGTAATTAATGGAGTTGGCTTGGATGATTAAGACATTGTAATGGGACCGTGAATTTCTATGGATCACTGGCATTTTCATTTGTAAACATTGAATCAATTTTCAACGACTGGTTGGCAAAGCTCATGAAAAGTCTGCAAAACAACAAGAAGAAAAAGGGGTTGTTTATTTTGTCAGCAAAAACAACCCACTAAGATACAATACTTGCTGTTATGTTGTCATTATTCTACAGAAGCAAGAGATTTTCTTTTGGGTGTCGAATTTCAATGTCTTTTCACATCATCTACCCCGTGAGACTGGTAGGTTGGTGGACTATAAAACAGGCAAGAGCTCTAAAAGTTGGAAGAAAATTGGTGCTGGTTCCTGCTTTACAGGAGGTTTTTTTTGACATCAGGAAAGCTTTGGACTATCATTACAGGGTGAGAATTTAGGCTACAGCTTGTATGCTTCTCATTTGTTTTATTATTATAGAGTGTTAGTCCGTACGTGGGGAGAGCCTACTTTCTTTCTTTCTTCTTTTTGTTCTTAATCCTGGAAACCCCTATGTTTTCCAGGCCTTCTGGATATGTGTGCGTTAATTAGTAGTGGGAATTTTAGTAAGTCATATCTTTCAGTGGATTTTCCTGGCAGGATTCTATTCAACAGGCCCCATCTGTCAGAAAGTGGGATTCTTCCATGGAGATTTCATCAATTAGAGAGTTACCTGAACTGGTAAGACTTTTTTTATTCATTTTTGTTGATATATAGTGCAAGAACCGCAACATTTGTCGGATTCCATTCAAAGAAAACATGAACATGGAGGATTCAAGAGTGTCATTTTATAGCCACTGAATCTCAAATCTACAGGGAATGGACGATCCTAACTTATTCAGTCAATGGCAAATGAACTCTGTTGATGAGCTCAGCATCCTGCCCCTAGCAGCTGCGTTCGGAGAGAACTTGCAGCAGTCTTTCTCTAATCATAACTATCCCGCCTTTAACCCCAAAACTTCGGTTGAACCTTCTCACAACGGCATTGACAGACCTGTAAAACAGCACAAAACCAACAGCTGGGATTCATGCAAACCCGATACTGATATATCAAACCTCCAAGCTGCTTTTTCTCCGAACACTTTCTACTTTGCCAGTTCCAACCACATGAATCCAACAGGCATTGTGAAGCCTAAAGAAGAGGCAGCATGTTCCAAAAGCACGGAGTCCTTCCCTTCTGATATCTTGATTTCTCAAAATTCGTTTCTTGGAAGCCAAAATTATATGCTTAAGGCTTGCCATGGAGCTAAGAGGGTTAGCACAGGCAACAAAATTTCTCAGTCAAAAGATCATATCATGGCAGAGAGGAAGCGGCGAGAAAAGCTCAGCCAGAGGTTCATAGCTCTGTCTGCTATAGTTCCTGGCTTAAAGAAGGTATTGCTGAATGCGTATAACTTTGCTGTTTCTTCTGTCCTCTTCTTGTTATAATTCTGATCCAATTCATATTGCAATGCTATTGGCAGATGGACAAGGCTTCTGTGCTCGCAGATGCTATCAAGTATCTGAAACAACTGCAGGAGAAAGTTAAGACACTTGAGGAGCAGACTAGGAAGAAAACAATCGAATCAGTAGTTTTTGTGAAGAAATCTCAACTCTTCGCCGACAGTGATGACTTTTCCTCCGATCAGAATTTCAGTGGCCCCTTTGATGAGCCACTACCAGAAATTGAAGCAAGATTTTGTGACAAAAGTGTTCTCATAAGAATCCACTGTGAGAAAAGAAAAGGACTTCCAGAGAAAATCATGTCTCAAATAGAGAAATGTCACCTAACTGTCATCAACAGCAATGTCATGACATTTGGGAGTTCCGCTCTTGACATAACTATTGTTGCTCAGGTACTTAATTTCTACAACTACAAACCTCTTTGCTAAACTCTACTGCAATTAGTACCGGTGGAATTGAAGTCATTATTTCATGTACTTTTCTTCACTAACTTTGACATGATCTCGACTTTTTTGCAGATGGATATGGAATTCTGCATGGCAGTAAAGGATCTTGTGAAGAAGCTACGTTCAGCTTTTAAATTAATCATGTAAAATTCCTCCCTCTAAATATCATATATACAAGCACCTACTGCAGCTAGAAGCTTGAAAAGTTAGGAATAATGAAAATCCTTGTATGCATGAATTCAGACAGTCTGAAAACGAGGCCTTGAATGCTCCTCAACTACTCAAAGACCATGCATCATCAAGCCCCTTAGCTTCATTTTTGCAAGAAGGGTTCTTTTCAGTCCAATTTTTGCATGGTCGTTCTGTTTGACCATGTTAAGTTCCTTCTTGTTTTTAAAAAAAAAACTGATCTCACAGCTAATTTGGGCTTTTTCTTTTCTGTGTGAGGTTGAAAAATTCAACTCAATTCTGCACATATGATGTCCCTTTCTTACCTAAATTGGTTGAAAAGGGAAAAAATGGTTTTTCTTAAGGTGTGTGGACAAACTGGCCTTTGTTGCTGTTCTCTGTTCATATATATATTCAGTGTTTTAGAGGCATCCTGAAAGGCCTCTTTTCTCCTTGTAATATCTATATCTGGTTTGTAACAGTTTGAATGACAATAATGAGAACCAAAAGGAGTTCTCCCCTTCATCTACCTGCTTTCCCATTGTTTCTTCTTTTTCCTGGAGTTTGATGATGCTTACATATCAATTCAAGGCTGACAAAAAGCTTTTGCATGACAGAAAGCACCAAGGATAAGTTGATGTTGTCAAGTTGCCCTGAGCAAAGGGGCAACTAGACCCTAAAACAAAAGGTGGCATACATTCATTTGGAGATTCCTTGACATTACATTTTGATTTTGTGTTGAAAACTGCAGCTATCATAGAATGTCTATGTTACTATATTAATCTTTCCTTTTCTTTGGTATTTTAAGACATAGGTTAACAAAAAAAAAAATGAAACAAATTCTAGCCAGTTCTAGGCTTATTATTATAATAAGGTGGTTGGGAACTAATGAAGGGAAGCGGCTTTATTTAACTCGAATACACTATGTCTGACGTTTGGTATTTTATTAATTAAACGTTCTAATGAAATGTGGTTTTCGAAATGATAACTAAGTAATGTAAAGAAGCAGTGGTTGTCATTATTGGAGGTAATAGGATAGCTACCTAGGAGTGTACAGTACAATCTGAGTCCCTACAAAAGATTATGATCTTACCATGGTTGTCTGAAACATCAGCCTGTCTCCTGTTAAAGGATGACTTCATTGAATATATATATATATGTAATCATGTTGGTGGAACATATGCTACAACTTGCACTTTCTGTTAATGAGTTATAAACCAATAAGGTTCACAAATCCAAATACTTAAGTCTATTTAATTATGATTAAATGATCATTTAATCTTTCTATTGAAGAGCCAAAAGGAAAGCTTTTTTTTTTTCCTTTTTAGCCAATAGATTTTTTGTTTCTTAATAATGTAAGTCCAACATAAGACTATTACAAAAGAATATAGCAAAATGCCAATTGGAATTCCATTTACTGTCAAATTTGCACTGGGAAATTGTTCTAAGGCAAATTAAGAATTATACCCACTACAATTCAATTGAAAAGCTGTTGGTATTGATTTCTTTGACATTATTTCTGGGGAATCCCTAAACCCAAAAAACGAATAAAATAAACAAAGAGAGTGGCGGTTGTGCCAAATTTTCTCCAATTTTTCTTTATTGAAACCTGGAAAAACTCTTTTTTTTTTCTCTTATCTTCATTCCAAGGCAAATTAAATTCAGTTTGAACAAAGAAAGGATGTTGAAAACCCCCTTTTTTTATAAATTTTTTATTATATTTATTTTTTAAAAACGAATTATTAACGAATTTTCATTAAAAATTTTAAACAAAATTAAATTCATCAAAAATACATTTTGATGTGAAAATTTTCAAGAAAATTATTGAGTGATTGTCATTGCATAGCTAACTCCTAGGAAAGAAGACAAACGTACCTTGTCCACCAATTTTTCTATTGATCTATCCGAAAACTGTTTGTCTATTATGAAACATGAAATCGATATTTATGTACTATTAAATGAATCATATTTTATAACACGATTAAATTACGTAATTTAACAATAACGAATGATTGTTGATAAATAAATTAAATTTTTTTATAATACCCTATACCATAAACATGTCAATTTCACATTCATCTCGATAAGATTTTTCACTGAAAATTAAGAATTATTTTTTAAATAAATAAAGAGTTAATATT
Source organism: Theobroma cacao (assembly GCF_000208745.1). Taxonomy (NCBI): domain Eukaryota; kingdom Viridiplantae; phylum Streptophyta; class Magnoliopsida; order Malvales; family Malvaceae; genus Theobroma; species Theobroma cacao. The sequence continues at coordinate 1,810,896 of NC_030851.1, read as the reverse complement.
TCATGCACTAGCTAGAAAATTGGCACGTGGAAATGTAGCCGAAATGAAAGATGGGAAACCTAACTTCTCCACCAATTCTTTCTACTGTTGTATCCGAAAACTATTTGTCCATTGAATTTTGTTTCGATTCAAATCCCTCATGAATCAAGATCCAATCCTTGGGACAGTGGCTATAGGTATTTTAATTATGAGTTAATTATATTAATAATAATATTTACATACTATTAAGTAACATGCGTGATTTATATAAATTTATCAATCACATATCTGATACGAAATATTTATCTTACAAAATGACATTACATAAGTTAAAGATAACAAATGATTGTTAATGAACGATTTCAATGTATCAAAATTAGTTCCTTTACGTAAAAAGAAATTAAATTTGTTAGTAACAACATATCATAGTCATATTAATTTGATATATATTCACGAATGCTATTCAATTTTCTTTTCCAACAAGGATCAAACAAATTGAAAACGAGAAAAATGATACAGATAACAACTTTCTCTTTCCTTTTTCGCGATGAGAATTTTTACTAAAATTTGAGAACTTATTATTTTTAAGTAAATAAATTGGTATAATTTTCATGGACTAGAAAAATTGGCACGTGGTTATAGAATTAGTATTGTGATTAGGGTGAATTGGAATCAAGGTTAAAACAAACCGACCTTTGGGAACAAAATCAAATGATGGGAATCTTATTAAAAGGCTATAAATAGGGATTGTCACGTGATTAACGATTAAGGCTATATAAAGGTTATAAATATGAACACGTAGTCTTGATGGGAAATTATTAACTTATTGTGATACTTCATGTCATATCGAATGCATATGAAATGTGGATGTGATTATAATGATCCAGATCATTAATGTTGTTTGGACTCGTACCATTACCATCACATTCATACCTGATTTGATACAGTACAGGATATCACACTTACTGATCTTACTTAGGATGACTTCAGAAATTAATTGGTAAGCCTTCTGCTATTTTTTATGTTCAAAAAATGTAAATGTGTTAAAACATCCGCAAAAAAATTATTTTTTCTTTATGGGCAAATACTCAAAGTTAGAAATTTGAAGTTATTGCATGACTGCGACACTAATTAACAAAAAATTATATTTCTTATTTCATTATATATTCAAAAATTTTTATATTTATTTTCAAATTTTTATTTTTATTTTTTAATAAGATGACTTTACGTGAACGGACAGGGTATAAAAACTATACAGTATATTAAATATAAAGCTTTTTTAATAATCTAATCCAATTAGGACACTTCGTTTAAGATCATTCTCCCAACAAATTTGCAAGAATAAAGAAAGCACATCACTAGTCTTGATGTAACTTTGATTTTGATCCATTACTGAATCCTTTGATGCCATTAAACTAATATTTTTATGTTCAATTGATCTTGATAATTGCATGAAATTAAAGGGATAAGTACGATCAATTTTAATGCATCTGTCATAATTTCTTGTCATGAACAATCGCCTTACAAAAATCGAGTTGCATTATTGAATTAATGGTCATAATGCATTCTTGAGAACAAGTGGCTAAGCAAGGTTTTGGAGATTAGCAGCCACGGATTTTAATTAAATAATAAAACAAAGTAGATCTCATAGACTTGTTCTATTTGTCCTCTTAGGTGGTAGGGATTGAATTTGACTCTAAGGTGATTATATCTTAAATGTGTAATATGAATTGAATCACGAGATAAATGAATTTGTTTAATTGTTGACATGTCGGAGATATTATATGTTTGGTAGTATCATGGATCGATATTTGGTATTTATTTTGATTGCTGTATTTGATTTAAGATTTTAATAATTTGTTTTGTTTGTTTTAATTAACAGATACTCGTTGTTATATTGAGATATCATTATAACGTCATATCAATTGTTCGATGTTAACAAAATTCTTATTTGATTGAAAAAGAATAATGCCAATTGTGAAACAGTTTTTGAATAATTTAATTAATTATTATTAATTTCTAGAAGATAGAAATGTAATTCATTACTTATTATCATTTGACATCATTTCCCTCTCAATTCTTTGCTCTTATAGTGGGGAAAAAGAGGAGTGCCTTGGTCGGATTGGTCGTAGTGTTGTTGTGGCAGCCCAAAAATATCTCCCAAGCCTATTACCGCAGTTATGTCTAGCAAAAGCTCATGTTTCAGCCCATATTCTCCTTTTAAAAGGATTCGAGCTTAGGGATAGTAGTGGTGGGTACCTTTTAATCGGATACTTGACTAAGTTAAATTTAATTTTGGATAATATTAAATGGATACAGTTAAATTATGAATAATAAAATTATTTTTTGATATAGTTTCACGTAGAGTTTAATTTTTTAAATAATCAATTTTGACATGAATACTTTAAAGTCCGTTTACTTTTGATATAAAAAATTATCACATATGTAAGGATTCCAATCCTTTATCATTCCTTTCTCTCTTTCTATATCTCAACCAACAATTCAAATTTTAATTTTGTTATAATTTGATAAAATGATATATATGATTTATTCAAAAATTAAGATAACAAAAAAATTAGTAAAGCATTAAAGCAATAAACCATAACTTGTTATCCTAATTATCCTATTTTGAATAATTAATAAAAATCATTAAATGTTTTTGGTTAGCTTTATGAATAGTAATGATAAAATTTTAAACTGTTTTGATTATTTTTAGCATAATATTAAAAAAAATTTATAAACTATTAGAGAAAATTTAAATAAGTCTTTATATTTTTATTACATTCAATTAAGTTTTTATACTTTTTTTTTACCTAAATAAACTCTTGTTTTTTATTTTGAATCAAATAGGTCTTCATGATTGATGATTAACTTAGTTAAAATGTCATTTTATATTATGTGACGTTGATATGACATGCTATCATATTATAATTGATGATTATATGACATGTTAATATATTATAATTGATGATGATGTGATACATTAATTTGATATGATAACATAATCTTGTGATATTTTTTATTCTACACATCAACGTCATGTAGATATAAAATGACATGTGATATTTTGACTAATGACAATTAATCAATAAAACTACATGAATTTGACAAAACGTAATAAAAAATTAAAACTTATTTAAAATAGTTTAGTTGTTTATTTAAGCATTATGCCATTAGCATTTGTATACTCTAATAATAAACGGTTTTGGTTTCAAATAATTCAAAATAAATAGATATTTTACATATTGTAAGCCTTATTCAATTTGATTTAAAAATATAAGTGAATTTTTTGCTTGAACATTAAAGGTGTCGTGGTGTAGTTGGTTATCACGTCAGTCTAACACACTGAAGGTCTCCGGTTCGAGTCCGGGCGACGCCAGACTACGTTTTTTCCAATTTTTAATAGAGCAAACGACGTCGTTACCTCTTCTTTTCCTTCCTCCACAATCGCCCCCGCGTATCACGGAAAGGTGCCCCACACCGCCGCACGGGGACAACACAAGTAAGAAACGCCAACAGAGCCCAACCAATGGCATATGTCATTCGCATCACTTCCTCCCTTCTGATTGGTTACTTGATGCCACGTCACCTTCCTCTAGATCCTCCACCACCAGAAACTTCCCTATATTTAACTCCCAACAAATCTATTTTTTAGGAAAAAATTTTATCCAAAAAACACAAGAAAATCAAAATCTTCGAAGCTAGCCTCCGAATTCTCTCTCTCTTCCTCTTACGGTGTTCTGGTCGGTCGACGACGATGACGTTTGCCAAGCCTTCATCCTACACCGTGGCATTGATTTTTGTTTTATTTACGATTCTATCCTCTTCCCACGCCTTGGTTTCGACTCAGTATCCTAAAGCCATCTCTGTAAGCATCTGTTTAATTATTTTTTTGTTGCATTCATTGATTTTTTCTTTTCTATAATTTGATGGGGATTTTTTTGTTCTGGGTTTAGGATTTGAAAGAAGCAATTGTGAAGGGATTGGGATTCCAAGCCGATGATTTTAAGGTTTCAGAGTTCGATCTTAGGGATGCCCTTGTTGGCCATTCGGTGGCATATGAATTCGACGTTGAAATCGATAAGAAGGTCATGCCGTTTAAGCTTTTGGAGGATGTGAATCGGTGGGAGTACGTAGATTTGCCAATTTTTAGGGTGGAGGAGCCAGCTAGACCCGGGGATGAAAATGGGTTGGTGGAGCAGAAGAGGAAATCGGACAATGGGTTACCCGTTTTGGCCCCGTTCCAGTTGGCCGGACCAATGGAGCTCTGGATTCAGGATGCCAAAGATATGCGCATCTCCTTGCCGGTTAGTTTTCCCTTTTTCCTTTTTTTTTTTTAATAAAAGATGTTTTCTTTGAACTTTGAAGTGTTTTTTTCATGGGAAGTTTTGTAATTTACAATCCTAGTATTTATAAATAGCAAAAACTAAGGATGTAGTTCTTTGCTTTTACCTTTGGGAATCTTAAATTTTCTTTTTTAGGGTTGGCAATTTAGGTAAGAGGTCTCTTGCATAAATTGTTTTGAAATTTGTTTATTGATCTTGTTGTTACTTCAATTCTGCAGCATGATGTGGATGCTGGTGTCTTGAAAAAGGTAGTTTTAGCAGATGGCGCCGTGGTGACTGTCAAGGGTGCGAGATCAGTTAGCCTGCGCCACCCAATCGATCTTCCTTTGCCTCTCAACCGAACTCATAATGGGTTTGCATCTGGCCTTATGGCCCTGGCTGAGCATCTTCGTCATGTTTCTCGCGGTCAAGATGCTCCAATCCTCTCCCTCCGTATTGTTGGCCCGACTTCCCTTAGTGTTCCATCATCTACACCTTCAAATAACAAGTTGAAGCTTAAGCGACTTGCCCCTGGCCTTGTGGAACTATCCTCAATGTCAAAAACCAAGGCCATGGATGCCCTTTCCACTATTGATCCACAAGCAGAATCCCCTACTGTTCTGACCCCAAAGCACTTTGCTACAATGTGGCCTCTTGCTTCCATCAATGGTTCAAATCCCAATTTGGTTGGTTTCGAGTCGCTGCTATCTTCTGTGCTGGGTCCAAAGGCAAGCAAGAAAGGTTCTTTCAAGTTATTGAAGGCTGATGTGTCAGCTCAGACATTTGTGAAGATTGGTTTTGGGATTGAAAGGAAGTTGAAAGAAGGGGATTTGGAGGGTTTTCCTGAGTGGAGGACCAAGCCTGAGACAATGAGGATGCATTTTGAGGTTCTGGCTAAGGTTGATGGTGAGAAAGTTATACCGGAGAGAGTGGTGGAGGTTAACCCTGTTGTTATAGAGGATACTGTGGCACCAAATGTGCTGACAGGGAACATCACCATGTCAACAACTCCTGTTGTTTACCCTCCTTCCAACCCCTTCACCTTGTAAATTGTTAAAGAGAGAAAAGGGTTACAGATTTTGTCAGGTTAAAAGAAACTGTAAAGATGAGTTGAGATCAACTATACTTTTTTTTTTTTGGGGTTCATTCTTGGAATATCTGATGGGTTAGAAGAGTTATAAGTCTGTATAAATTTGTTGAATAAAGTTAAAGATGGCATTATCACTACCTATTGAGTAAAATTCCTTCTATATTCTATTCTGTGAATCAAATGAACACGTGCTGGTGCTAGCTTTTCCAAGTTAACCTGAAAATTAGCATATCATTGGCAAAGGGCATTCAATTGATGGGGCAGTGGTGATGTTAAATATTAGCAGATTCTCCAAAGTAACAAAACATATACAAAGGCCTGTAACAGATTTAAGAAAGCTTATACGTAGTCAAGTCCCGCTCATCACCATTTCATTTCTTGATAAAGGAAATCCCCTTCTGAATGCTTCCTGCTAACTCTTTCTTTGCTTTCGCCAGCCCAACCCTGTCAAAAATCAGAAGGAATTGGTTGAGTTAATATACAATCCAACTTGAAATAGTGAAAGTGTTTGCAAATTGACAAATATAATACAACACACTTCTATATTTACCTCTCATACTCGTTTAGAGGCCCCAGCTGATAGACTTCCTCAGCTCCAGTACGACCGAGTCTTACCTTGGTTGCAAAGAAAGGGAGCTCCGTAACCTATGATTGAGAGTGTTCTTGGTTATGATAAAATGGTGAAAGTGCAAAACCAAGAAGATGTTGGCATGAAAAAAAGGTTTGAAGAGCGTACCTGCGAAGCTACAAATGCACATTCAACGATTCCTGCATCTCCTCTCAAGCCTCGGAGGCATGCATCTGCGAATTTGACAGCTGCATATGCCTATTACATGTAAAGGGCTTCCCTTTAGTTGCTTGAATTTACACAGATTAAAACCATTACGGTATAAATTGAAGTGGAAATCGAGCAGATAGAATGACCAACCATTGACAGTGTAGCAGATCCAGCTCCAGCTTTGGCCTGCATAGGTGAAAAAGTGCAACTGAAACTGTGAATCTATCAATTCTGATTGTGAAATATACTTAAAATATAAATGAATTCACCCGTGGGAAAACTAACTAAAGCAAGTTTATTCAGGACTTGGTCCAGTTTAACTAAGAGCTTGCTCTTGGTTGCCAGCAACCATTACTGATTCTGCATGCTCAGTGAGAATAGGAATTACATTATTATACCTCAACAACTTCTGTCCCACCATTTTGAATGCGGTTTGTAAGGTACTCAGTTTCTTCAGGGGTGAAGGTGCATGGAGGTTTAACCTGCAAAAGATTGGCAGCAAGTTAATTCAACTAATGATGGATTATCAGAACTGAGAACAAGTGAAATTTATGGATATTCTTCAAGACCTGCGACATAAGAGGCAAGATTGTCACTCCTGCATGACCTCCAACAACAGGGACATTAACTTCTCTAGGATCAAGACCGAGGACTTCCGCCTATATGAAAACATAAAAGCTAGAGTGAAAACCAGAGATGCAGCAATGTTGCTATGTGATTTCTTGGTGCTCTAATGCAATAAAATGGTGAAGAAAACATTGATTCTCCCCATAATCATTACATTATAAGGTTATACATACCACAAAAGTGTTTGCTCTGACAACGTCAAGAGTTGTAACTCCCAAAAGTCGCTTTGGATCATAAGTACCAGCCTTCTTAAAAACCTCTGCTGCAATTGGAACTGTAGAATTCACCGGGTTGCTGATCAGATTAACAATTGCGTTTGGGCAGCACTTTGCAACTCCCTCACAAAGTGTCCTAACGATTCCAGCATTGATGTTGAAAAGATCATCCCTTGTCATTCCAGGCTTCCTTGGAACACCAGCAGGTATGATCACAAGGTCCATGCCAGTTAAAGCACTCTCAAGCTCCGGCTGCCCCAAGAAACCACGCACCTAGAACCCAAAAAGGAACATTTCACTTTAATGACCTTCAATTTGTTTATATCTAAATGTTTCTCAATTAACCCATCATATCCTAGAAAAATTGTGTTCACTATTGAATAAGTATAGAATTAAGTTCTAAGAAGAGAACTACATGGAGAAGAAATATTACCACTGCACCAGTGTCCATGTGACTGAGATCAGCTGTGACACCATGGGCGTTCACAACATCATAAAGATGAAGGACCGAGACGAGTGGATTCATCTTCATTAACATTGCAAGAGGCTGGCCAATTCCTCCAGCTGCACCTAAGATAGCAACTTTGAATCCCGGTGCCCCTCCTTTAGCTCTGCAATCAGCTCGCCTCAAAGCAGAACTTTCCTTCATCTGTCATACGCAATCCACAACAATACATCAAACAACAAGAAAAGCCACGTTACTCATTGAAAACTTGTACCCGAAAGGAGAAAACATAGAAGAGAACCTGGTGATTTGGAGGGTGGAGATGAGCTGAGATCCTGGCAATGCGCTGGTTAGCCTCTGAACTAAACTCCATTTCCTTTCTCTTCCGAGAGAGAGGGTGAAAGTTGAAGGGTGGGGTGGGAATAATATTACCTTCTAGGTGCCAAGAATGAATGGATTTAAACATAAAAGCAAAAGAAGAGATAAAGGTGAAGTTGACATAAATGCATATAAATTTTCTTGGAAATTTTAGTTTGTGGAAACTAGTTTCTCAAGTCCTTATCCTATCTCTATTTGGAAGAGAAATGTGGCTCTCAAAACTCCTGCTTGACAACAGAAGTATGCTTGGTTTTGGTTTATTTCTCGGTTGATAAAAACCCTCGGATTCTGTTTCTCTGCGCAAAAACGTATGGTGTCTGTTCATTGTTACCTGTAACTGATACTGATCATAAATGTTTTTACTTCACCACCAACTGCTACTCGTCTATGGAATTTATCATGCATCCCCAAATCAATGCCTCAAATATTAGATTGTCACGTGAGAAGAAAATTTAAGTGGTAAAATTTCCATTGGGGAGGTAAAAGAAGGTGAAAAAAGAAGAAGGATAGACTGTGGGTTTTCATTGGAAAAAATAATGATGTTTAAACTCCATTATAAACCACTTCTTGCTTATAGTGACTTGGTGTTATGGACTACTTGTCTTTTATGTTAGTACCAATAGCCCTTTTCGTATCAATAGCCGTCCTTGTATTTGTATCAGAAACTAATTTATTATTATCCATAACATTTTTCTAATGCATACCATGAACTTTTTCCTCATCACTATCGGTAAATATTCTTTTTCCTCTTCTATTATTTGGAGGGTCCAAAGGGGAACAAATGCACGAGGTATTTGATCACAGAATAAGGTGCAAACTTCCACCATAACCCAAAGCAGTTTGCAACATATGAAGATGCAAGGGTTTCAGAAAACATAGTAGTAATATCCCAAAAAGAAGAAAATTCGATTATATTGTGCATTACAAAGAAAACATTTAAATTGAGGGTGAACTACAATGGTGATGCAAATCCTCAAATGTCATCCTCCTCTTCCTGTTCAAGAGTAGTAATATTGTAGCTAAACCAAATTTATGGCAGTTTGTTACAGTTCTATGACAAATTTTTAAAAATTCCAACACCTCGAAACATCTACAAAAGAAATGAAAGGTATATTTGGCGTCGTGATAAAGGTTGAAGACAACAATTTCAGAGTAACAAAATTAGTTTTCAGCCAATCTGAATACTTTTTCCTTTAATTGTAAGCAAAGGTTTAGTAAGACATAACTATGCCTTGGATTTCTTCCCTTTAGCTTCAGCAGCTGGTTTGGTCTTGAAAGGCAGGAAGGACTTCCCACCCATGAACGGCTGTAAAACTTCAGGTACTTCAACACCATCTTCCTTCTGGTAGTTCTCAAGGATGCAGCATATGGTCCTTTCTGTTGCTGTGAGGGTAGAGTTCAACAAGTGAACATATTGTTTTGCCTGCTCATTGTTCTGCAAGAGGAAAACAATCACAGAGCATGAACCAGAATCTCAACCAGTAAAACTCAAGACTTAAGATGATATATAATGGAGCTATAAATGTAGTTTAGATTAATGCCAAACTGACTTGTACTCTTATGAAAGGAAAAGGAAAAGTAAAAGTATGAATCCATTTAGATTTCCCTAAACTCTCTTTCACTCTGCTGTTTGCATTGTGGCATACGTTCCTCACATATAACAAAACAAGTCAACACGACCCACCTTTTTCTGCCCATATCTAATTTCTAGTCTCCTTGATTGATAATCTGTACAATTTGAGCAGGACACAAGCTCCCTGTAAGTCTGAGATGCAGGAAACCATGCTTCCAAGTCATACTTCTTGGCAGCAGCATCATTAAGGGCACCAGAAACAATGGCCACAATGTGATAAGGAAGCTTTAGCTACAAAACAAGATCCACAAATCCATGCAAAGGTTCTTCAGCCTCAAAAGTTCAAAGAAATATCAGTTTTAACCAACAAGTGTATTTTTATATATAAGATAGGAAGACATTATGTGCATAGCCAACTTTTATTAAAAGACAGACTAGAGTTGAAGAATAAAGTCTCCAACTTTTTATATTTAACATAATTTCATTTCACTAGGAAAACAAAAAAAAAATTGTCCACTGATAACCACTTCCTTGCGGCATGTGAAATAAATTATGAAGGTAGCCTGATTGAGTTCATTGGTCCAGCTAAAACCAATATTCAAAGAGTTTAACTATACATACCAATGAAATTAGATTGAAAAACAGGAAATTATTCATGTTCAGTAAATTCATAAAAGAAAAGTTATACCATCTGGTAAAAGTCCTCAGAGTTTTTAATCATTTCCTCGTGCATGTCCCAGGAATCATTGCCATTTGGGCTGGTAATGCAGAACTGCTCCACTTTCTCAAATTGATGAACCCGGAAAATTCCAAGAGTATCACGGCCATGTGAACCAGCTTCTTTGCGGAAGCAAGATGAATATCCAGCATATCTTGAAAAAATAATTTGCATAAACAAAAAGAAACAAAAATATTCTTTATAGCAAGAGGTATCACTTTCAAATGATTATTAGAACCTTATAGGTAGCTCTGAGGGATGGATCCAATCATCTAGGTGGTAAGCACAAAGTGGCTGTTCAGCTGTTGCAATAAGATATTTGTCATCACCCTCGCCAGTCACCTATTGAACATCAACTAAACCAGTCATGCTTTCTTATTCTAATATAGAAAATAGTTGGTGAAAAAATGTCTGGTAATGAAAGACACATTCCTAACCATAAAGAACAACAACCATTTTCTTTTCTTTCATTTTCCCAATATATAAGAGTAAAACTGCTATGATAGGATGTAAAGTCCATATCAAGAATTAAATTAAACCACTTTAATCCTATAAAATAGTTCAAAATATAAACTTGAAAAGAAGGAATCAAGATTAGCTCAGTTGAAGGACAGAAAATATCTCCAAAGTAAGTTCCAAATGTTACCTTGTAAAGTTCCTCATCAAATTGTGCCAATTGAGCACACTTGGCCATAACATCTTTTCTCATAAAGAATGGAGTTTGCAATGCTGTATAGCCCCTTTTCTCCAAAAAATCGAGCCCAAAATTGATCAAAGCTTGATTGAGACGCACCCCATCTCCTTTAAGGTAGAAACCTCTACCTCCAGCTACATCAGCACCTATAGCACAAGACAATGGAATATCAGTTAAAAGTGACTCAACAGCCAAACTAAGCCAATTTGCTAGCTGGATTCATGCATACAACAATATAAATTCATCATGAGAAATACAACCTAGGGTTCTATAAACTCATCTGTTGACCCCCACATTAGCTTAATAGAGAATTAACACATCTTAAAAACAAAGAATCAATGTATTAACTTTACATACGACAAGGCATGTTTATCCTGTAAACATTACCCTTTTTTATATCTGCAATCCCAAGGAGCTCGACGAGCTCGACATGGTTCTTTAGCTTAGGCTCCACCCGTTTCTCACCCCATGTTCTAATCACAGCATTATTTGCCTGCATTAATTTGGTGAGATAAGTTATTACTCTGATTAAGCATTAGCAATCAAAAACCAGGGAAATGAATAAAATTTGCAGTGCCACTCACTTCATCGTCACTGATAGGGACTGAATCATGCACAAGGTTCCCAATTTTTTCCAATTTAGATTTCAAACCAGCCCAAGCTTCCTTAACCTCAACATCTTTCTCAGCTATGCTCTGTTTAACCTGCTCTGTCTTGGCGATCGTCTCCGATGCATCTTGCTTGGCCTTTTCCACACCAATTCCAAAACAATGCAGTTCAAAATAAAGATCCCAGCTTTAAGGGAAAACCAAACGAAAATTAAAAAGAGAAAAGCTTACAATTTTAAGTTGAGCGACTTGCTTGTTGATCTTGTTGAACTCCTTTCGCAGATTTTCAACTTCATATAGCACTGTAACAGAAATTCATTCATTAAAACAGCACAAAAAATGTAAATCGAAGCGTGAAAATGAAAGGATGGATTGGGGTGAATACGTTGACGATAGACTTTATCGTGTTCGATGATGGCGTCGACATCTTCGACTTTGGCGAAACGACGCCGTTGGGATTCACGAATGATCTCAGGGTTGTGACCCTTCTCTTCTCTGAACAAATTGATGTCCAACATCTTCACTCCCGTCCTCCGCGAACAAAGGAAGCTGGCAGCCGACCGCGAAATGTTTTACTATAAACTCGAAAAAGCCCTAGCTTAAGGGCCTGTTTGTTTTTCAACGTCGCGTTATTCTTACCCTGGATAGATCTTATGGGCTTTTGCCCGTTCGGGGTTATTGGGCCCATCCAAGATTCAAAGTACCTTCATAAATTGGACCAAATGGGCTTGAGTCTCAAAATCCTTACAGGCCCGGTAAGGATTGGACTTCTCCTTCTGCCTTAAATCTAAAAAAAATAATTATAATTTAATTTGAATTACTCACTCTGTTTGTTCTTTTTGTCTCTTAGTGATTTTTTTGGAAATTAAATTTCAGATTTTGATGTAAACTATAGATATTTAATGCTATTTAATATAAAAAATAACTTTATAATATAAAATTTCTATTTTCAACTCAAAAAAAAAATTTATTGAGTAGAAGAAAACCTTACTTATTAAACTCAAAACTTATTTCATCTATTATTAATACAAAATCGCTTTTTTACCTATCGAGGATAAGAACCCATCTTAGTCTATATTTATTTTGATCCTAATATCTCTAACTATACTTGTTAAAATGGGCTTGGCCCATTGGGTCAGCTTATTTTTCATTTGATATAGGGTGGGTTGGGTCATTAAAATTTAGGTCTATATTTAAACCGGACTTAGATGGGTTAGCTCATCAAATCAGTGGACTGAGGCGGGCCAGTTCTATGGGCTAAAAAATTAATAAATTTAATTAATTTAATAAATTTATATATTTAATTATATAAAAGTAATAATTTAATTACCAATAATATTACTTATTTTATATATTTTAATGTGTTTAATCTTCACTTATCAAATTAATAATTTTAATTTATAAATTAAATCATAAAATAATTTTATTAATAAAAATTTTATTAACTAAAATTATAAAAATAATTTTTTTTTTAAAAAAAAGAAAAAGGCTGACCCAACTCAGCCCATGGGTTAGCAAGGGGTGGGTTGGGTTGGAGATTTCACAACCTATATAAAAAATGGATTGACCCAGTCCGACTTATATTTTTTCAATCCACAAGGGTTAAGGTCGGGCTAACCCATATTAACAGGTTTGTCTTTAATGGAAGAAGGTTACGTGTTTCAAAAAGAAAAAATGACATTATTTAAAAATATTTCGGGACAAAAAAGGAAAAAAAAAAAGAGACGTAACGAGTATTACTTGATTTGAATTAATAATTAAAATCGATCAATTCATGTAGGAAACAGCTTCACATAATTGAATTGCAAGTTTGAAAATTTGTATTTTTTTTGGGTTTGCTTATGAGGGTAGTTAGACTAAAGCAAGATAGTCTACACATGGCAGTTGAAGAGTTGAGAATATTGGCAAGTAGACTTCCAAGCTATCTTGGCCTGGAAGTGAAGGGGATGGATCTTATTGTTTTTTTGGTGGAAAAACTGAAGAGGGATTTGCCATGTTGTTGAGGAACACAACCTTTATATTTTATTTGAGTTTACAATATAATTTAGAGCTTCAATTTAAAAATGGTGTATTATTAGTATTTTATTTTTATCAATTTTTGACAATGGGGTTAAGAATGTGTATTTGATCGATTTAATTTGAAAATTTAAAAATTGAATTAATCAAACTAATCAAAATATATTTTAAAAATTAAAATAATCGAAGTCGAATTATATAATCAGTTCGGTCAGTTATTATTATTGTTCATAATTTTTTTCAATAATTTTCAATAACATTTGATTTGTTCAATTAATTCAATTATAAACGATGGATACCCAAAATTAATTAAAGAAATTGAAAAAACAACTATTTAAAACCGAAACCGAAATAATCGAACTCAACTGATCAAATTCAATGATTTGATGAATTATTTCAATTTGAATCGAATTCTAGTGAACCCAAGGAAGGCCAAAAACCTATTAAGAAATTCGAGGCGTCTTGTATAGGTAAAATATTCGTTGAAAAAAAGTGATATACGGCATGGATTTCAATCTCTTCCTTTCTGGGTTGGGGTTGTTGAATCGGATAATGTCTTAATCACCCATCAAAAAGCTCACAAATCTGAGTCAGCAATGTGCTCACAGATTTAGAATAACCAGTTAGCTATACGTTGATTCAACAAACAATTCCAAGAACTTTTCTACGTATTATTTTTCTTGGGGTTCAACCCCTTTCGGAACTTTTTGTCAGTTTGCGAGTCGGTGACAAGTCCAATGATCTGGACCCCATAGAAGAAATGTGCTCGTTTTCTGTCACGGACTTTATTCCACATGGCAGCCATCCAGACCTCAGTCAAACTCGGAGGCCATTGGTTTTCCACTCTCTGCCTTGCCAATATGACATTACGCTCCCATGAATGAAAGTTCAAGAACATATCGAGTGTTATGTATTTGGCCCCCATTCTTTAATCTTTTTTGACTGGAAATTTTGATGCAGGAAAATGAAAATTTCTTAATGGGAAAAGAAAGTATGTCAGTCTTGCCAGGGAAAAGATGTTTCAAATGAGATTCATGCAATGTCTTTGAGATGCTGGCGGGTGTTACTGTTTGACATCAGTCATGGCAGTACTCAAAGAAAGTTTGGCCATGGTTAATTTTTAGTGTGTTGCAGATAGAATTGCAGGAAATGGGTTGGGAGTTCTGAAGCAATCAGGATCAGATTCACATTTGCCGACCATCTTTTTTGTCAAATGAGTACTCGTCTGATGAGACCCTGATGGAAAATGGACAGGCAAGCGCATGCAAAACACTGGAGATTGCCCCCCTGCCTCTTAAAATATTCAATTGGGCAAGCGTGAAATGTTGACCAACAATTGAAATATGATGAAAATGATCGTTCTCCTTTGAAGATTAAACCCAGTTTCCTCCTACCAAACCTGGTGAAAGTTTTCAGTCTTAGATGCTTGCTTACTCAATTCGAAGAAAAAACAAAAAAGAAAAAGAGAACCTGGCAACCTAACTGCTGTTGGGTGCCATTTGTTTTTTTTTTTGGGTTCTTTTTCCTTCAGATTACGTGCCACATTTTTCCATTGTAATAATCTGGTATCCGTATCTCTACACGTGAAATGTGCTCAAATTTTTCAAACTCTCAAAGCAGCCCTCGTGTTATAACCAATAGTTTGTTGAATTTCCACACTTCGCTTACTACAACGCTGACAGAAGCTCAAAAATACACTCCACCTGTAGGCTCAACTAGCCTTGACTGGCCGCCATGTCGGTCCGGCAAAACTTCGGGCAATGGCCTTCTCCAATGTTTCTGTTTCTTCTTTTGTTGACCCTAATTTCTTTTGCAGAGTCTGATGAGCTGCAGATATTGCTGAACTTCAGGTCTGCTCTAGGAAGGTCAAATACTAATGTTTTCAGTTCATGGACACAGGGAAATTCTCCATGTAACTTCACAGGAGTTGTTTGCAATTCGAATGGATTCGTGAAGGAAATCAATCTTCCCCAACAGCAATTGTTTGGTTCTCTTCCTTTTGATTCCATCTGCGAGCTACAGTACCTGGAGAAGATTGATCTTGGAAACAATTCTTTGCATGGAAAGATTACTAAGGACCTGAAGAAATGTGCAGGCCTGCAGTATTTGGATTTCGGACGGAATGCTTTTTCTGGAGAAGTGCCTGAATTGTCTTCTTTCAATGGATTGAAGTTCTTGAATTTGAACAATAGTGGATTTTCCGGGCGTTTCCCATGGAAATCACTGGAAAATCTCACAGAACTGACTTTCTTAAGCCTTGGTGACAATCCCTTTGATTTAACTCCATTTCCTTTGGAGGTCCTGAAGCTTGAGAAGTTGTATTGGCTTTATCTCACGAATTGCAGCATCACAGGACAGATTCCTGAGGGAATTCAGAACCTCACTCAGCTACAAAATCTTGAACTCTCTGATAACGGGTTGTCAGGTCCAATCCCAGCCGGAATTGTGAAACTCAACAAACTTCGGCAACTGGAGCTTTACAACAACTCATTGTCAGGAAAACTTCCTGTTGGATTTGGGAGTCTCACAAGTCTTGTGAACTTCGATGCGTCAACGAATATGCTTGAAGGCGACCTATCAGAGTTGCGATCCTTGAAAAAGCTTGCTTCTTTGCAGCTCTTTGAAAACCAGTTCTCAGGAGAGATTCCTGAGGAGTTTGGTGAATTCCAGAACCTTGAAGGATTGTCACTTTACAAGAACAAGCTCACCGGTCAGCTTCCTGAAAAAATTGGCTCGTGGTCAGATTTCATTTTCATAGATGTTTCGGAGAACTTTTTGGTAGGTCCTATACCACCAGACATGTGCAAGAATGGCAAAATGGTTGAACTTCTTTTGCTACAGAACAACTTCAATGGCACTATCCCAGAAAGCTACACAAACTGTAAGTCCTTGGTTCGTTTACGAATAAATAGCAATTCTCTCTCTGGTTCTGTCCCTGCTGGAATATGGAGCTTGCCAAATCTCTCCATAATTGATCTCACCATGAATCAATTTGAAGGTCCAGTAGCAGGTGATATTGGTAATGCTAAGTCTCTTGCACAACTATTTTTGGCAAATAATCGATTTTCAGGTGAATTGCCTACTTCAATCTCTCAAGCTTCATCATTAGTCTCAATTCAGCTTACTTCAAATAAATTTGCCGGCCAAATTCCGGCAACCATTGGAGAATTGAAACACCTTGGCAGTCTTTATTTGAATGGTAACATGTTTTCTGGTACAATACCAGACTCATTAGGCTCATGTGTTTCTCTGACTGACGTAAACCTTGCTGGTAACTCACTTTCTGGGGAAATTCCTGATACTATTGGATCTTTGCATAATCTGAACTCCTTGAATATCTCTGATAACAAACTCTCTGGTGAAATTCCAACTACTTTTTCATCTTTGAGATTAAGCCTTCTAGACTTGTCCAACAACAGGTTGGTTGGTCCCATACCCACATCTCTATCTATTCAGGCTTTCAAGGATAGCTTTGAGGGGAATCCAGGCTTATGCAGCTCAAATCTGGAGGACTTTCAGCCATGTTCATCAAATCCTGGTAGATCAAGTCATCTTCCAACATTTTTATCCTGTTTCATCGCTGGAATATTAGTCCTGCTTATATCACTAGGATGTTACCTGTTTGTGAGGGTAAGGCAGAGTAATCTTGATCATCCATTGAGGCAGGGTTCATGGGACATGAAATCATATCACATGCTAAGTTTCACAGAAAAGGATATCATGGATGCCATCAAATCTGAGAATTTAATAGGTAAAGGAGGATCGGGAAATGTCTATAAAGTTAAATTGGTAGATGGCAAAGAACTGGCTGTGAAGCATATTTGGACCTCAGATTCTGGCAACCGTAGAAGCTACCGAAGCACTGCTGCTATGCTAACAGAAAGGAATTTTCGGTCAATGGAATATGATGCTGAGGTGGCCGCATTGAGTGCCATTAGGCATGTGAATGTGGTGAAGCTGTACTGCAGCATCACAAGTGAGGATAGCAATCTGCTGGTTTATGAGTATTTACCTAATGGGAGCTTGTGGGACAGGCTGCACTCATGTCACAAGATAAAGATGAGCTGGGAGCTGAGATATGCCATTGCAGTAGGGGCTGCTAGAGGGTTAGAGTATTTGCACCATGGATATGATAGACCTGTTATACACCGCGACGTGAAGTCAAGCAATATTTTGTTAGATGAAGAGTGGAAGCCAAGGATTGCTGATTTTGGACTTGCAAAGATTGTGCAGAATGGTGGTGGAGGGGATTGGACTCATGTTATAGCTGGAACTTATGGCTACATTGCTCCTGGTAAGTTTCTTCTACTTTGTTTTCTTCAGTATTATTGTTTATGTTGATCAATTTTAGTGCCTACTACTCATCATTATAAGTTATAGCAGCAAGGATAAAGTGCATTTAAAAGTTTATATTGCTGCATAAAATTGATTTTTTTACTTTTGTTTTTGTGGCAGAGTATGCATACACATGCAAGATAAACGAAAAGAGCGATGTTTACAGCTTTGGAGTTGTCTTGATGGAGTTGGTCACAGGAAAAAGGCCGGCAGAGCCAGAATATGGAGAGAACAAGGACATAGTGTACTGGATCCAAAACAAAGAGAAGAGCAAAGAAAAGTTGGTTGAGGTGGTGGACTTGAACATCTCAGAGGCTCTAAAGGAAGATGCCATCAACGTGTTACGGATTGCAGTTCTCTGCACAACAAAGTTTCCTGCACTTAGACCTAGCATGAGAGCAGTAGTTCAAATGCTGGAGGAGGCTGAACCTTGTAAACTTACTGATATCATTGTTCATAAAAATGGTGAAAGTAGCCCCAATGGGAGTTGGAAGAACAATGGCAAGTTAATCTGAGCCTTTGAACTCATCATCCAGTAATGGTTGAAGATTGATTTTCCATGAAGGCAAGGAATTTGAAACCCTGAGTAAGCACTAAGCACCAGGAAGACTTTTTCTTTTTTCTTAGCTTATAGAAGAGAGCAAAGTTACTTTCAACTGTAGCTGCAGCAGATTCTCTGGCTAGCAATAGCAGATGAAAAATATAATTATGTAGGTGTCTTTTCTTCCTTTGTATTATAGTTGCACCAGTTTTCTTTCAGAAGCAAATAATGTAATCAAGGCTCTTTTCTCTGTTAACCGGCTGATGTACAAAAACAAATGCTATCTTTTGGGACAAAAGTGCTAGTAGTATAAATACAAAGCTAAAAAACTACAGCATAAATTAGTGATGATATCACTCTGGATTGCCCGGCCTGATGACAAAGAATCTCCCAATTTTCTAATTCTAAAACCAACTTCATCTGGTATGGAAAGAAACCTGGTTGATCATTCATTAACACAAACGAGGGCCCTCATTTCCAAAAAGGGTAGCAAATGAGAAACGGTTAGATGCATAATGACAATAACAAATGAATTGTTGATTGGGAAAACTTCAAAGAACATTTTGTGGTTATATTTGCCTTTGAACATTGAATATTTGCATTGAAACTAAGGTCTGGGCTCAAAGTTCCATTTTTGACTAGAAAGTCTAA
Source organism: Theobroma cacao (assembly GCF_000208745.1). Classification (NCBI taxonomy): domain Eukaryota; kingdom Viridiplantae; phylum Streptophyta; class Magnoliopsida; order Malvales; family Malvaceae; genus Theobroma; species Theobroma cacao. The sequence goes on along the minus strand of NC_030851.1, from coordinate 1,791,923 downwards.
AAGCATTTGACATCAAAGATCAAGTAAGGGGCAGGCCAAAGCTCGTGAAGTTGGTCACATGTTTGCCCCAACACTGGTTTGGAAGCTTCAAATTTCAGTCATACCTCTCACGTTCATTGAATCAAAGTGTCATTTGGATTTGTTGAAAGGTTCCTAGAACAGTCACAAGGGAAGGGATAGCACACAACTTGGGTAATTCAATTTCTATTTTCTTATTATCAGAAGTTTAGGAAACACGAGGCAAAATTATAAAAGATGCATCAAGTACAGCACCAAATAGAGATTTTTGTTCAGTATATAAACCCTTCAAGAATCAAAGTTCTTGGTTTATCTTTTAATCAGAGAATCATCTCAATCTCAACTTGCCAAGAATAAAAAGATTAGAGGACCTTAATAACACATTATTAAGCTATAATTTGGGGTAAAAGTATACTAAAGTTTTGTGCTTTTTAAGGTGAGTTTGGTACAAGAAACAGGGAATGAGGATAAGATTAACATAATCCAAATATGCCAAATCAGAAAAAGACAATAATCCAATATTCCAAAGAGGTTAATTTTATATGCCTAGGAACCTAATTCGATGCCCCAATGCAATGCTTATCGGTAAAGCCTCATTATCAGGCAGGATGAGGCATCCTACTCATGTGACAGCCACCATAAAGTAAGAATGAGGTTAGCGATTAAATTTGTCTCAAAATCAAACTTTCTCTTCACTCACTACTCACTTCCCACAATTCCTTCCTCCCGTCCTCGCTTCCCTCGATCCCTTGCTTCAATTTCCAACAATTTCACTTTCTCAGGTTCCTTCCCTCCTGCCCTTTTCTCTTTTACTCAAAATGTTCAAGTTCTCTTTGTTATTAGTTTGTGCATGTGGGTTTGTTGAAATTTGCTTGCTTTGATTGTCTGTAGGGAAAAAGAAGTCATCTTTGTGGGTGCAAAGGGTTAGTTATAAGACTGAGACTCAGTTAAGTGATTTAATGGAGTCAGGGAAGGAAATTCAAGAGCTTAACAGGAACCTTTATCCAGCTGTAGAGCCATATAGCACTGGTTTTCTCAAGGTTTCTGATATTCATACAATCTACTGGGAGCAATCAGGAAACCCAAATGGCCATGTGAGTATCCATTGCCTGTATCCTCGTTTTGAATTGTTTTTTTTTTTTTAATGTAGCATTAACTGTTAGGAGTGAGGCGCGATATCTTTTACCTTGGATTTATTATCAATTCTGTTCATGGTTTGCAGCCAGTTGTGTTTCTTCATGGGGGACCTGGAGGAGGAACATCGCCAAGCAATCGAACATTTTTTGATCCTGAATTTTACAGGATCATTTTATTTGATCAGGTGACGCTATGAGCCTTTATGTTAACTGTTGACTATCCTTTTTATTTTTACCTCTAATTAGGATATACGTCCTGTTCCAGCGTGGTGCAGGAAAGAGTACGCCCCATGCTTGCTTGGAAGAGAACACTACATGGGATCTAATTGATGACATTGAAAAGCTAAGAGAACACTTGGAAATTTCAGAATGGCAGGTATTGATATGTGGTGTTTAATCACTTAATTAATGTCACGTTTGGATTAGCAGTTCTTGGTTGAGTTAACCATGTTGTTTTTATTTGCCTTCTGATTATTCAGGTCTTTGGTGGCTCATGGGGAAGTACACTTGCTCTTGCTTACAGTCAATCACATCCTGACAAGGTGCATAACCTGCTTGGTTAACCGTTATTTTGTTGGTTGGAACTCTTGATACGTACAATCAGGTTACCTGCAATTCCATGAGTTCCTCCCCTTTAGTTTAAATTGATAGTTTCTCTATCATTTGTTGTAAGGTTACTGGCTTGGTTCTAAGAGGGATATTCCTTTTGCGGAAGAAAGAGATTGATTGGTTTTATGAAGGTGGTGCTGCTGCTATTTACCCTGATGGTATGTTCCATGCACATTCTTTGCTGGTCTAATCGCAAAGGACAGTTGTTCTAATGTTGTAAGATAAGTTGTTAGTTTTGCCATGAGATTTTAATTTCAAGACACATGGAAAGAGGTTTGATTTGTAACGTTTTAATGAATTTCAAGTCCATGGGATATGGAGGCAGTGAAAGTAAACCCATGCATGATAAAGAAATTTCAGATTGCTTAGGAACACTCTCAATGATTTAAACCCATATTTTATTGGTGTTATGTTGAGACTTTTTGTTTTATAATATGATTTTTTGCCTTCCTGCTGAGTGCTGATTAAAATATGCAAAGGTAATCACTGAATGGTTATGCATTTCTTCTAAATACACAGCTTGGGAGCCATTTAGGGATCTTATTCCAGAAAATGAGAGGGAGAGCTTTGTTACTGCTTACCACAAGAGACTGAATTCTAATGATTTGGAAACACAAGTAAGACAAGTCATCTGGATTTGGATACTTTGCTTTCCTTCCTGTATATTTTTTAATTCTTGAACCTGTTATATGTTTTTTCGTCCGCTGCTTGATTTTTAATGTGGAGAGTAAATATCAGAAATCATGCCTAAATTTATGAAATAGAAAAAGCAGGCCCTGCCAATCGAATAAAGCATGACTTCAGTTTGGTTGCTCAATTGGAATCTGTTCGGAATTGGTGGTAGTGTCTTCCATGGAACCTATATTGTTTGCTATGGTTTTTTTCTCTATTAAGATTCTCGACTTTGTTTTACTTGTAATTTTATAGACAGCCTGATGATGTTCCTTCTTGAAATGTTTAAGCTATTGCAGCATTTAAACTTGTTTTCTCTAAATCAATCCTGTTACTGGATTCTTAGATCTATCATTCATGTAATATATGACAGCCTTGATATTTGGTCTTCCATCTTACTCATCTTTGCCTTTCAAGGTAGTAAGGTGCACTTTCATTTATATTATTCCATATTTGTAATTATACCTTCCCCTACAGATCCATAAATTAGTATTGTGGCAAGAGCTCTAATCCTTCTACCCTATTGATCCAGCAATAGCTATTATTGCTGGAGGTCTTGTCCTATTAGGTTAAGATTTAGACACTTGTCCTCATAAAAAGAAGGGAAAATGAGAGTTTGCCTTCATTTGGCAAAAGGTCTTGCCTAAAATGAAAGTTGTTGATACTCTAAGCAAAGTTGGATTCTTGGTTGAGACTCGTGAGCTTGAATTGTTTGTTATGTCGGCAATGGTTAAATGTTTTCTGTTAACTCTCTGGTTAACTTCTTAGTGTGCAGCTGCTAGGGCATGGACCAAGTGGGAAATGATGACTGCCCATCTTCTACCAAATGATGACAACATCAAGAGAGGGGATGATGATAATTTTTCACTGGTAAGTCGATTAACCAAGAAGACCAGTTTGACCTAGAACTGGAAATTATAGAATACGCTAAAGAAGATGCTAAGATTTTGCTGTAAATTTGATAGATTTGTTTGTTCATTGTTCTGTTTAGGCTTTTGCAAGGATTGAGAACCATTACTTTGTGAATAAAGGATTCCTTCCTTCAGATTCATTCTTGTTGGACAATATTGACAAGATAAGGCATATTAATTCTACAATTGTACAGGTATATATAACATTTACCACACAGACGTTGGGGACAACCTTTCTGCTTGTTCTTAAGATTTTCTAAGCAGACAGCATTGCAAACATGTTAATATAGAGTTGTGTGCTGAATAGTTTGCTTGAAAGTGTCATTCTACGTGGAAGCAGTCACCTTTTTCAGTTGTTACATAGTGGTAGAAAATTAAGGGCACTAAATGCTTACTGAATAACACCAAAAGAGCCCCATGCTATGCTATTCTTGAATTTTTGCCGCTGTATGATATCCTTGACATGTGAATAAGACCAAAAACTTTTATTTTGCATTCTAGAATTTTGTGAGTGTGTAGCTTGAAGAATTATTTTGAAATTCTATGTTCCGAGTCTGATACCCTTAAACCACTTGAACAGGGAAGATATGATGTTTGCTGCCCTATGATGTCAGCTTGGGATCTCCACAAAGCATTTCCAGAGGCAGATTTTAAGGTAAGAACTAGAATAAGCTATTTGTTCTGTTGAAGATGTGATTTTACATGTTGGGGATGCCGGATGGAATGATACCTTGCACTAAACTCTTACTTGCAGCAGGCTGCAATCTCATTGAGAATTTCTGTTTTTAGTGTTTCTTGTTCATTTTGCATTTGCATGCGATCACCCAACTTTGGAGACTATTCTTATCACTTCTACATCCTTTTGCTTAATGGACAAATCACTTTATTGTTCTGGTCAGGTTGTTTCAGATGCTGGGCATTCAGCCAACGAACCAGGAATAGCAGCTGAACTTGTGGCTGCAAATGAGAAGCTGAAAAACCTTTTAAAGAATTAACCTTGAAAACTAGAGTCAGCATGCAGTTGCAGTGCCTGACTACATTCCTAAATTGCAGAGGCATACATGTTGATATGCTCTGACATCCATCATAAAGGGAAGTAGTTTGAGATATCATTTGAAGAATGTTTAACAGAATGTCGGTTCAAGTATAAAGTTAAATAGATGTGCTTCATCTGTGTAGGCCTTTCATCTCTCTTGGCTTTGTTTCTTTAAACTCTGGTTTTTGTTCTTTACTATTTCTTTTTACAAAAGAAATGTGGGACAGAACAGAGCAATAAAACAAACATAAGAATGACATATTAATCAGATTTTGATAATGGAAACCGGTTAGACAGAGATTTGATGGAATGGATTTGCAATTTTCATTCTGATACTGTCATGTTTGAACTGATTTTTTTTTTTTTTACTTATGTTCTTGAAAATTAAGCTTGAGATGGGAAGAACAGGTGTCTCGTATGACATGAACAAGGAAGAGTGACACAAATAAAAATATTTATATCTTGTAAATGAATTAATACAAATCATTCTTGTATCACAAATGTTACAGCTTACAAACAATTACATTAAAGGAATTTAATATTTCCCTTAAGATTATGATAATGTAAATAAAAACACAGCAAGCAAATCTAATTCAACGAAAACAGGGTTGACGATTATGATACAGGTGCACTACAATACTCTCCTTGTGCAGCTTTTTGGCACATGAATGCTATGGAAGTTGGGTTCCTTGGGAATGGTTGTATGCCTTCTTCCCTGAGGTTTAGTAGCTAAGGAAGTTCCACTCTCGTCAGGGTCTGATGTTTCCTTGGTTCTGGACATTCTAGGTGACGTTTCCTTTATTACACCAAGTTGACCCGGTTTCATGTTTGAAACCAATGTCTTCCTACTTGATGCAACCCTGCAAGAATAGGCAATCCAATTTAGTCCGTTAGAGAACGAGCATACACTACTTTTCATTTATAAAGCACAGGGTAGTTTCTGAACAGGATTGTACTTACCCTCGTGGTCTCACTAGTGGTTTGATAGATGGTGATTTTATCTTTTCCAATGTACCCTCGGATTTTTGAGCTGTCTTTTCCAATTTGGTTTTCTGATGCATAGGCACAGTACGTTTCTGTGGAGTGGTAGAAAGCTTTCTGTCTATAGCTCCTTTCGAAATCCTCGAGCATGAGGTTTTCATAGTTTGCTACAAAGTATAGTATCAGAGGTTAATTTCAGCAATAGGCAGGACTTAAAAACTCTTTTTTCTACAGTTCTTCGAAATTAACTTACTGGTAGATCCTTTAGTGTTCTTGTATCTGATTCATTGTCAGTTCCTTCAAGTGCACAATTAACAGTTTCAGTTTGTCCAAGGCACTTTTCATTTCTCTGTAGTCAAGGGAAAAAACACGTTAGTCCTAAAAGCTTTATTGACTCCATGGGATATAGTAAGAGGTCTAAACTCAAAGCACTCACTTGTACATTCTGATGTTTTCTCCATAAGTTTCCAGCTTGGGATCCTGGAACGGTGGTTGTTTCTTTCAAAGGTGCTTGAAAATGTTTCTTCTCCAAGTTTGCTTCCTTCAAAATTCCTCTTTCCTGAACAACCAGTAGATAATCAGATAACATGGAAAAATTTTTCTGCCTTTTTTCTTTTGAATATCATCTACATTCTCAATAAACAATTTTGCATACATCAGTTCTAAGCCGAAAAGGCTTCGGATTTGTGGGCTTAGGTTTTCTGTACTTCATCCCTTGAGCGCTGTTGACTGCAGATGCGGAGTTCACTTTTAATGTCTTGTTCATTAATTTGTTTACCTGCATCACAATGGACAGGTATCAGAAAGTGAAATGATGGCATATGATCAAGAAACAGATACAAAAAATGTGACATTCTTTTAAACAAGCTACCTTTTGAATGCTTTTGGAAATCTCATGCTTGCCAAGAACATCCTTTTTCACCAACTTTCCCGTGGTGCAATTCAATTTTCTGCAATCAATTGTCTTGCAAATTCAATCGTGAATGCTGAATAAATAAGTGAATAATAATAAAGAAAAATATAAAACATATGTCATAAATTCCATACCTGTTTTCATCAGAAGCTGATGTGTTTTCCTTATCTTCATTTTCCATGACTTTGCTTTCACTTGATTTAGAGTGAGAGGCCAAAGCATTTTCTTTGTCATCACTCTCCTCGGCTTCAGGGATTTCCTTGTCCTTTGAACATGGTTCAATATTCTCTTCGGGGCTGATCCTTTCATTGCTTTCATTGTGCCCTCCAGTTTGGGATTTGGGAGCATCATTGTCTCCAGAATTTGACAGGGATGAAATTTTGACTTTCTCATCTATGGTTTGCTCCAAGCTCTCTGAAGGGTTCGTACAAGTACCTGATGTAGAGCAAACTTCCAAAGAGCCATCCTTCGATTTCGCCTCAATCTCCTTGTCAGTTGAGTCCCTTTCATTCCGTTCATGAGACATAGGCCCCCTGGACAACTGCAAGTCTTTTTCCTTGTTCTTTTTCTTCAAACATTTTAAAGATTTAGCTTCCTTGTTCTTCTGATTCTGAGAATTCAAAGAATCATATACCCGGCTTTTAACCTCTCTTCCTCTTAGTTGTTTCCTTGAAGTATCTAAAGGTCTATTACACCCCAATGCATTCTTCTTACTTGCATCAGTGATATCAAGCTTCTTCATCCCTGCACATATCTTTCTTAAGGAACTACTCAATTCTACAGACTTCTTCAACTTCACTGCCTTCTTTGGAGAATGAAAAACCAAAGCCTTGGCCGCCACTCTACTCTTTGGTACCTCAATGGTAGTCGGTTTGGGGTTCCGAAGACTAAAAGTACCTGGATTTGAGAGACACTTTTTGTTCCTTGGAGTAGTCAAGGCTTTAGCAGATGCTTGCTTTGCTGCCCTAACATTTGGGGTGGTTGCATTCTGCTTAGGAACAAGTCTAACTTTCGCTTTGGCGTCACCCATCTTCTGTGAAATTGATGAAATCATGGCCAATCTTGACACTCTAGACTTTGAAGATTTAGCAGGAACAGTACGTGGACATTGCAAATTTGAACTAACATAACCATTAAAAGCAAAAGTAGTAATGTCAATGCAAGATGTCCTTTAAGAAACAAGAAAAGGAATAGGATTTTCATGTGTATACCTTGTATCTTTAAGAGCTTTTCGAAGCCGAACACTTGGACTCCTAGCTGCCATAACCTGAAAAATTCAAATGCTTCTCAAGTTGATCAATCGCTTATTACAATATAAGAAAAATGGGAGGAATAATATAAGAAAAACGAATTGGTAACAAACCCGAAGAACAAAATTCTTATAAATGGCTTCAGAATCCATTTCTTCTTCATGCTTCTGATCACATCCTAAGCAACAAGAACAACCAAAGCGTTGGGACATTAGCAGTCAATGAACATCTGCTTGATTTACCAAAATCAAGGAAACCCAAGACCAATTTTAAGCTTAAGTAGAAAAAGTCACAAAGAAGTAAAGGAAACGCACCTACACGGTGGCAGAACCAGTAACGGTCCTCGTTGTCGGTGCGGCAACGATCGGGTGCGGTGAGGTCCACGAACTTAGGAGCCTCGATCTTCTCGTAGAAGTCGTCTCCGATTTCTTCCTCGCCGGCGGCGCCTTTGATCTGAATTTCGTCCATTTATTGTCGCCGTAGATCTGAGAGAACAGGAGCGTGGTAGAAGGAAACTAGCCGGTAGAGAGGCAAAGGGTGTGGCAGTAGTTCTTGGAAGGCGAACCCTGAGAAGATTGGTTTAAATTTGTCGGGAGGTTCTGTAAGTAGCCGTTGGAGACATGATCGTAATACAATTTGCATCACAAGGGTTTTTCTGTAAATTTAGTTTCGGAATCAATAACCGTTTCCCGCTGTCCCAATCCTCATCTAATCCAAAATTTTTAAGGAAAAACTGAAAAATGGTCAAAAAAAAATAAAAAGAAAATAATAATTTTGTTTTAAGGAGAATAATTTTCATAGTGGGAAACTAAAAGAAATTCAATATTTGAATATTAAACACTAAATTTATTAGTTTTGAAAAAAATTAAGTACTAAATTTATGATTTAAAAATTGATTAGTATATTATTGACAATTATATGTTGAATATATTTTTTATTGAATCTTGGCATAATATTTTAAAGAGTTTATGAATTATTTAGAAAATTTTAAATAAATTTTATTTTTGTTGTGTTTAATTAAATCTTTGTACTTTCAATTTTGATCAAATAAGTTTTTTATATTACGCAGTGCTAATGTAACAAGCTGACATATTATAATTGATAATAATATAACATGCTGATATGTCATGATGATATGATTATGTGATATTTTCGTTTTTTATATTAAAATCACATGGATATAAAGTGATAAGTAGCGTTATTTTAATATGTCATGTTATAATTTACTATGATATGACATGTTGTCGTGGTTTATTGACATGATTATGTTTTATGACAAGTTTATATATTATAATAGATAATAACATGACATACTAATATGTCATAATAACATAATTACGTAGTATTTTTTATCTTTCATTTAAAGTCACATAGATATAAAATGATAAATAGTATTATATTAACGTGTCATGTCATAATTTACTCTATCATAATGACATGATCACGTGATATTTTTCATTTTTCATATTAAGATTACATGAATATAAAATGACAAGTAACATTATGTTAATATGTCATTTCACAATTTACTATGACATGATATGTTGTCTTGATATATTAATATGATTATATTTTTGTGACAAGCGGACATATCATACTAAATAATAACATGACATGTTGATGTGTTATGATAATATAATATGACATGTTGTCATGATATATTAATATGATCACGTTTTTATGATAAATTAATATATTATAATAAATGATAATATAACATGTTAATATATTATGATAATATTATCATATAATATTTTTTATTTTTTATTTTAAAGTCACATAAATATAAAATAATAATTAACATTATACTAATATGCCATGTGATCCAACTACGGACCGCTTACAAGACTGACGCTCCACCACCGAGCTGTAGGCGCTACTTAGATTTTCATGTTAGACCTTAGTAAAACAATAGCATGAGATGGGACAAAAAATCTCAACCCCAATAATGGTTTCGGCTAAGCTTTGCCCAATTAATTGCACTCAAGCGAGGCCACCTACATCGGCTACGGCTTAGACGACCAAGAAGGAAAAGAACCGACAAAATTGAGTACTTGTTTTCTTCTTGATGGCGTGGGCTACGGGAGTGTCGTCTAAATCAAATGAATGCCTTTGGACAGTGAAATAAATGCTTCATATAAATATCTATATAAATATCTTGGAGAGAGAGACTTCGAGATTATGTTTGGGAAGATATTTTTCCTTTGTATTTTGCTCCTCATCCATCCAACTGAGAAAATTTAGTTTAATTATCTTGAATTTCGTTTTCCTATTTAAGAGTAACTAATTTTTTTGTTTTGTTAATAAAATCTTAAATTAAGACATAAATGTATGATTTTTTCACACATTTTGTTATAAAATATATTTTCTAAATAGCATAGAAAAATATCACCGTTATAATTAAAATGAACAAAATAACCGATTAAATCAACTTTTCTATGATCTTTTATTTTTCTTCTGGTAGAATAATAGATAAATATTAACTTTTAAGGGTTAAAAGATTTTACAAAGATAACTTAATCATAATCATCGTTTATTCTTCTTCCTTTGTCTCTTACTATATATTTCAAGCCGTATATCCGGGTAATCTGATTCCTATTTTTGGCCATTGCTCCTGGACAAGGAAAACGTGGTTGGATGATCCAACCCTGTCGGAGCCGTATCTGGAGAATGATTGAGGAACAGTTATAATAGTATAGACTATAAAGACAGTTAAGTGGAAGCTGGTTGAAGCTTGTCCGGTTGCAAGTGGGTATCCACCTGGCAGTCCAATTTCTCTGCTAGCCATATCCACTTGCATCAGCAACCCGTTTTGGAAACAGAGAAAAAAAAATTAATACAAATAAGCTTTGAAGAATATAAAAAATAAGCAGCCTCATCTCCCCTTCTCCTATTCTTCTTTCATCATTTCATTTTATATAATGGCTTACCAGTACATAGTTGGAGGAGTGATAGCTTCTCTTCTGGGGTTTGTTTTCTGGTACAATTCTTTGGTAAGAGAACTCAAGAAGACAAGAACATCATCTATGGAGTTCCCAGTGGAAAACCGTGTGAAGAAAACCGGAAACGGCGAGGTTGCTGGGGCTATAGATGTTATCATAGTCGGTGCCGGAGTTGCAGGTGCTGCTCTTGCCTATACTCTTGGAAAGGTCTGAATATCTCCCTCTTTTCCTAGTGTAGCATAAGCTCCTGTTCCGGCCTGGTCCATTCCTGTTATGATATATACTAACTGAAAACTTTTCTTCTTACATGTTGCAGGACGGACGTCGAGTGCATGTGATCGAGAGAGAGTTAAACGAACCTGACAGAATTGCTGGTGAAGGTCTATTACCAGGAGGCTACGTCAAGTTAACTGAGTTAGGCCTGGAGGGTACGCAACTCGTTTTCTTCTTGCTCTTCTCTCTCTCTGTTCCCCGCTAAATTTTGTTACATTGATTTTTGGTACGCCAGATTGTGTAGCTGGGATTGATGCTCAGCGAATTTTGGGTTATGATCTGTACAAGGATGGAAAGAGTACCAAGATATCTTTTCCCCTGGAAAAATTTCAGTCCCATGTGGCTGGAAGAACCTTCCATAATGGACGCTTTGTACAAAAGTTGCGGGAGAAAGCTGCATCTCTTCCCAAGTACTTACCTACTTCATTATAATCATTCTTCAATATGAAACAATTTATGTCAGAGCCAGTTTCCATTGCTGATGTTCATATTACCCTTTTTCGACTTTTTCCCAGATTACTTTCATTGTTCTGTTTTGCTTTACTGGCCCCTGCCATGACAAAATATATACACAGTTTTTCTTCTGTTATCAAAATCTTGACTCGTACAAATTTGCAAAGCTAGCATCTAAGATGCAAGTGATGAAATGGGACTTTCAAGCTCCAAATTCATGTTCTTGTATCCTTTGATTATGCAGTGTAAATCTAGAACAAGGGACAGTAACATCTCTGCTTGAAGAAAATGGGACTATTCTAGGAGTGCATTACAAAAACAAGAGTGGTCAAGAGCTGACAGCATCGGCTCCCCTCACCATTGTCTGCGATGGTGGATTCTCAAATTTGAGACGCTCTCTCTGCTACCGTAAGGTGAAATTGCTTAGCAAATCTTGTCAATTATCAAATTTCTTACTAAACTTAATTAACCTTCTATAAGAAAAATCACGTTAAAAGAAAGTTTATCATTTACATGAATTGCTTAGAACATGGTAAGCAAGTTTTGGGGAAATAAGAGAAGCTTTGAGTCCATAAGGAGCACATACAAATGGGCACATTCATGCTTTCTTGCTTAATCTTCTTAAGTTTTATGCTTTTTACATGAATTGCTTAGAACATGGTAATGTAAGTTTTGGGGAAATAAGAGAAGCTTTGAGTCCATAAGGAGCACATACAAATGGGCACATTCATGCTTTCTTGCTTAATCTTCTTAAGTTTTATGCTTTGAGAAAATATAAAGTTCTTGATTGTTTCTGCAGGTTGATATCCCCTCTTATTTTGTTGGTTTGGTTCTGGAGAACTGTAAACTGCCGCATGCAAATTATGGAGCTATTATACTGGAAGATCCTTCACCTATCTTGTTTTATCCTATTAGCAGCACTGAAATTCGTTGCTTGGTTGATGTACCTAGCCAAAAACTACCTTCTGTTTCAGGTGGTGAAATGGCCCATTTCTTAAAAACTGTGATAGCTCCCAAGGTAGCTGCTGTCTTTCTTTCATCATTTTTGGAAACCTTGCCTTGCAGTTCTGCCTCTCCCTGAAAATTTTAACATCGCCACCGTTATATTTTACTGGTTTCTGTCATCTGTGGACTAACCATATGACTCAATTATACATGCAGATTCCTCCTGAACTATACACTGCCTTTATCTCTGCAGTAGAGAAGCAGAACAACATAAGAACTATGGCGAATAGAACCATGCCAGCAGCTCCACTCCCTACTCCTGGTGCACTTTTGATGGGTGATGCATTCAATATGCGACATCCTATAACCGGAGGAGGAATGACTGTTGCACTATCTGATGTTGTTGTGATAAGGGATCTTCTAAGACCCTTGCACAATCTAGGTAATGCATCGGCAGTTTGCAGATATCTTGAATCTTTTTATACCCTGAGGAAGGTAAGCTACATACATATGTTCCTCTCTGCAGTAAATTTACAATTCATGTATACATTTTGTGCATAAACACCTCCGTTACATTATTTCAAATGTTTCTGGCATTATTTTTGGTAACTAAATTGAGGGCAACTTCTCTAAGTTGCATCAGAAAATGTAGAATTTTGCATTAACTGGATGGTTTTGGTCCTGCATGCAGCCAATGGCATCTACGATAAATACGTTGGCTGACACCCTACACAAGGTATTTAGTGCCTCGTCTGATCCTGCAATGGAGCAAATGCAACAAGCATGTTTCGGCTATTTGAGTCTTGGAGGCATATTTTCAAATGGACTATCATCTCTACTCTCTGGTCTGTACCCTCGTCCATCAAGCTTAGCATTTCACTTCTTTGCCATGGCAGTGTATGGTGTTGGCCGGTTGTTACTTCCATTTCCTTCTCCCAACCGCATTTGGACCGGGGCTAAACTGATTTGGGTCAGTATCTCTGTTAAAATATTGTTACATTGTCATGTTTCTTTGCCAATTGTGTTCACTGCAACTTCAGAACAACCTAAAACAAATCTGACGTGTTACCTTTCCAATTTCTTGTTTTCTCAGGTTGCATCAGGTATCCTTTTCCCCCTTATAAAGTCTGAAGGAGTCAGACAAATGTTTTTCCCTCTAACTGTGCCAGCATACTACAGAGCTCCTCCCCTCTAAGAAAACAGATTCAAGAAATCTGCAGCAACAAGCATCTACAGACATTCAAAGAAACTTTGGTCATTCCGAGAGTCTAACAATTCCAAGTTCACAAGAAAATTTCCTGTCTGCTACTCAGCAACTTGTTGAGCAAGTAAAAGAAGATGCTATCTTAGCAGAGATCATCAAACTTGCTGCAATCCTTCTCGAAATCGTCACAAGAGCAGTTATCCATTGGATTCTAGAAACCCAATTTACAAAATTTGCTTTTGTTTTTTGTTTTTTTTTGCTGATTTTAATGAAAATAGTGTCGAGTCAGTTTTTGAGTAGATTCTATTGAGTATTATTGTACCATTAAAATAAGATAGGATGTAATAATTTTAAATCATAAAAAGATAATAAATTTTAATAAACATTTATGATAGATTTTTTTAGGAAAAATTATGATAATACAATAAAAGTTCTTTTTAATAAAAATCGAAAAGTTTTGTGAAAACCTTTTTTGAGTTTTTCCAATGTTTTAGCTAAAATCTAAAAAATTTGAAAGAGAAAAAAGGTTTTTCTTCAATTTTCCTAACACACCGTCGAAAATTGAGAAAATTTTTATCAAAAGAAAACATCTTGACTTTCCCATGTTGGTAAAAATTAAGAAATTTTTATTCTGTTTAAAGAACTTAAGTCGAATTTAAAATTTCATTAATAAAGATTGATTTACTTAGGTGACTACCCGCACTTAAATAAAAAAAAATTAACGATGACTTCACTTTTGAACGGTTAGAGTTTTGAAGTCACATGTTATGACAATCAAAATAAATGTTTTGACCACATCTAGGCTAGAGAAAGCCAAAATTTTCTTTTACTAAAATTTTCTCAATTTTCGCCAGGATGTTGGGAAAATTGAGAAAAAGCTTTTTTCTTTCCAATTTTTTGGATTTTCTCCAAAACATTGAGAAAATTTTAAAAGAAATTTTCATAAAAATTTATGATTTTTGCTAGCATGTTGGGAAAGTCAAAAAAAATTTAATAAAAATTTGACAATTTACTACAAAATGTTGGGAAAATTAAGAAAATATTTTTTAAATTTTTAGGTTTTTGACAAAACTTGGAAAAATTCACGAAAGGTTTTATAAAACTTCTCGAGTTTTACCAATATGTTAGGAAAGTCAAGAAGAGTTTTTTTTTTTTAGTCAAATTTCTTAATTTTTGCCAGCACATTGAAAAAATTGAGATAAGTTTTCTTTCACCATTTTGAATTTTTATAAAAAAAATATATACAAATTGATTAGTAAAAATAAAATTAAAAATGGAATTAAAATTTAATAAAGTTAAAAATAACACATGATTAATTTGGTACCATTTTACTAATACTTTTTTCACAAGTAACTGTACTTCCAAATTTAATCTGTTTTATACATCAAAACATATTTTTTTAATGCATTTAAGTTGAATTTAAGATTTCATTAGAAAAAATATATCTATTGAAGGGGCCAATCACACCTAAACAAAAAAAAAAAAATTGGAAACGACTCTTTCACATCAACTTAAAATTTTGATTAATATATTATTAAAAATTATATGCTCGATAGATTTTTTTATTGAATCTTGGCATAATATTTTAAAGAGCTCATAAGTTATTCAAAAAAATTTAAATAAATTTCTATTTTTTATTATATTTAATTAAGCCAGTGTACTTTTAATTTTGATCAAATAGACTCTTATAATTAACAGTTGACTAATAACAATATCAGTTTTCATTTTTATGTTATGTGGTATTAATGTGGCAAGCTAACATATTATAGTAAATGGTGACATAACATACTGATGTTATGCTAACATGTGACATACTGTTGTAGCATATTGGCATACGATCATGCAACAATTTTCATGACATGACCACATCATGGTATTTTTCATTTTTCACGTTAATGCCATATGGGTATAAAATGACAAGTAATGTTATACTAACATGTTATAGTATATGGTAATATGACATGTTGTTGTGGCATATTAACATAATCATGCAATATTTTTCATGACATGATCACGTTGTAGTATTTTTTGTTTTTCATGTTAATGATAAATAACTTTATACTAATATGTCATAGCAAATGATGATATGACATACTATTGTGGTATATTAACATGATCACATGATATTTATCATCTTCAATGTAAGACCATGGTAAGATATTAAATGACAAATAATGTTTTGATTAATGTCAAACAATTAATCAACTCATCATGAAGAACCTATTTAGTGCAAAATAAAAGTACATAAAATCATGAAAATAAAATATAAGGTAAAATACCCTGACTCTCCTAAGTTTTGATTATAATTTCACACAAGTCTATTAGTATTTGAAATAGACAATTTGCTAAAAAAAAAATCTTTCGTTGGACACATAAGTCCAGTCGTTAGCTAACCATTAATGTTTCTATTAGTTTGATAACATGAAAATATTTTTCAGATAATTTTACCCTTCATTAATTTTAAAAATTACCATCTTATATAAATTATAATTTTTTATTTTTAAATTTTTTTCTCTCTTATTAAAAAAAGGATAAAATACCTAGACCCCTTAACTTTTGATCAAAATTTCAAACGGGTCCATTAGTTTTCAAAATAGACATTTCATATCAAAAATATTTTATGCTGGATATATAAATCTAATCGTTAGTCAACTATTAATGTTTCTGTTAATTTAATGATGTGACAATATTGAAAGTATAATTTTATCCTTTATTAATTTTAAAAATTACTATTATATAAATTTAAAAAAAAAATCAAGGGAGCAAAAAATTCATGGGAGCATTAGATTTGTGCTCCCAAAGGTGCTCCCCTCCCTTAGGGAGCACCTATTGTGGGGTGGTCGGCCAGTTGCTGGCTAACCACATTGTTTGAGAACAAAAATGAGAGAAAGAAGAAAGGACATTTTAGTCCTTTCATAGTTTTTGTCAACGGTATTTACATTTTTGGGTAGACTATCTATTTTGAAAATTAATAGACTTGCATGAAATTATGATTAAAAGTTAGGGGAATGAGAATATTTTACCTAAAAAAAATTGTCTCTACCTTACCTTTAGCGTTCTCGAGGCCAGAGTGCCAGATCTAGCTCCGATTGTGGGAACACCAAATCCATCTCTAGCCAAATCTCCCCAGTGGGAGCGCGATCTGGTTGCACACCCCCCATGCTTCCTAAAGGAGCATTGATCTCGCCTTCCCCCTAGAGAGATCTAAACGGATATGCATTCAATGGCCAAATGTAGTAGCGGGGTGGTCAACCAAGCCGATCGGCTTGAGAAAAATGAAAATAGTGAAAAAAAGTGGAAAAAGAAGAAGGATATTGTAGATATTTTATATTTTTCGTTAACACCATTTACACGTTTAAGGTAAACTGTCCATTTTTAATACTAATGGATTAATATATAATTATAGTCAAAACTTAAGAGGGTCAGTGTATTTTGTCTAAAAATGTATACTAACATTACATTTCTTCACATCATTAAAAGATGTAAAATACAGTAAAACTTCTATAAATTAATACCCTTGGGACCATGAAAATTTATGAATTAATCGAGATATTATTTAATCAACAAATTAATAATTTATTAATTTATACGTTAATTAATAAAAAATTAATTTATGGAGGTATTTTTTATTTTTTTCAAAACATTGAACTTAATACATGTATAATGTAATGTGATTATAGGAATATTACTTAATTACCGAATTATGAATTATCATGATTTTATTTTTGCAACAAACTAAAATTACATTCGATATATACTTAATTAATATACTTTATGAACATTAAGTCAAGTAAAAATATCTATAAAAAAAAGCATACAGTATCACAAACGATAAAATTAAACACAATTATTTTTTGAGATGTAAATAAATCAACAATAACAGATGAAATACGTAAAGTCTAAATAAAAAAATTTAATTTAATTATTTAGAATTTCTTTTCTCTATTTAAGAGTAATTAATCTTTTTATTTTTTAATAAAATCCTAAATTATAACGTAAATGTGTAACTTTTTTGCTCCTTTTGTTCAAAAATTTACATTCTAAATAGCATCAAAGAGTATCATGTTATAATTAAAATGAACAAACTAATCAATTAAATCAACTTTTCTATTTTATTTTTCTTCTGATAGAACAATAGATAAATACTAACTTGTAACCGTTAAAAGAATTTACAAAGATAACAACTTAATTATAATCATCGTTTTTTCTTCTTCCTTTATCTCTTACTATTTATGTCAAGCCATATATCCTGGTGCTTTACCATTTTTGCTCCTATTATTTGCCATTGCTCCTGGACAAGGAATGCGTGGCTGGAAGATCCAAACCTGATGGAGACGTATCTAGCGAATGATTGAGAATCAAGGGTAAAGCTACCAAACGGTGGCTTTAGGTGCCAAAATTTTATAAATTTTTAATTTTATAATAATAATAATAATAATATAATTAATTAATAAAATATTTATTTATTCTTTTAAGTTTAATAAATATTTATTTTATTCTTTTTTCATATTCTTATTAATTCTCAACTACTTATTTTATTTTTCATATAAAAATCAAAATAATTAATAAATTAAAATTTTTTTTATCAATTTTCAATTCCTACAATACTGTCCAATTATTTTTGTTATTTTCAATCAACCAACATTAATATGTATTTTATAATCTCTAATAGTTTTTTTTTAATTATTTTTTATTTTTAATCAATTAAAATATTTAATTATCTCTAATAGTTATTTTTTATATATAAAATTAATATTTATTTATTTTATANTTAAAATATTTAATTATCTCTAATAATTATTTTTTATATATAAAATTAATATTTTTTATTTTATAATATCTATTTTTAAATTTTTCTTTTTTTATTTATTTTTTTTAAATTTTAATTTTCTTTCAAAGAATACATAAAAAATTTATTATACTATTATTTTCATAAAATCATAAGTTTTATTTGTTATTTACAATAAATATTCAACAATTAGGTATTATTATTTTAATTTTATAAATTTTTATTTTAATTTGAATTTTATATTTATTTTTATTTTATATGGTAGTTGATTTATTGAATTAAAAATTTTAATAAAAAAATTATTTAAATATTTAATTTTAAACTTTGGAAGTTATTGAGCCGTACGGGCAACCGCCTGGCTGTCCAATCGCTCCGCAAGTCATATCCACTTGCATAAAGCCGGCTGCAAAGCAAGTGGGTATCCATCCCCCGTTTTGGAAAAAATGATTTAAATAAGCTTTGAAGAGGGAGTACAAAAGATAAGCAGCCTCATCGCCCCTGTTCTCGTATTCTTCTTTGATCATTTCATTCCAGATAATGGCTTACCAGTACATAGTTGGAGGAGTGATAGCTTCTTTTCTGGGGTTTGTTTTCTTGTACAATTCTTTAGTAAGAAGACTCAAGAAGACAAGAATATCTATGGAGTTCCCTGTGGAAAACTGTGTGAAGAAAACGGGGAACGGCGAGGTTGTTGGGGCTACAGATATTATCATAGTCGGTGCCGGAGTTGCAGGTGCTGCTCTTGCCTATTCCCTAGGAAAGGTCTGAATCTCTCTCTCTCTCTCTTTCTTTTCCCTCTATAGCATAAGCTTCTGTTATGTTCTGGCCCATTCCTTTTATGATATAAACTAACTGAAATTCTTCTCTGCAATTACATGTTGCAGGACGGACGTCGAGTGCATGTGATCGAGAGAGAGTTAAATCCGCCTGACAGAATTGCTGGCGAAGCTTTATTACCAGGGGGCTACGTCAAGTTAATTGAGTTAGGCCTGGATGGTGCGCAACTCTTTTCTTCTTGCTCTTTTCTCTCTCTCTCTCTCTGTGTTCCGCGCCAAATTTTGTTACATTGATTTTTGGCACTGCAGATTGTGTAGATGGGATTGATGCTCAGCGAATTTCTGGTTATGATCTGTACAAGGATGGAAACGGCACCAAGATATCTTTTCCCCTGGAAAAGTTTCAGTCCCATGTGGCTGGAAGAAACTTCCATAATGGACGCTTTGTACAAAAGTTGCGGGAGAAAGCTGCATCTCTTCCCAAGTACTTATCTACTTCATCATAATCATTCTTCAATATCAAACAATTTATGTTAGTGCCAGTGTTCATTGCTGATGTTCATATTACCCTTTTTCGACTTTTTCCCAGATTACTTTCATTGTTCTGTTTTGCTTTAGTGGCCCCTGCCATGACAAAATATATACACTGTTTTTCTTCTGTTATCAAAATCTTGACTTGTACAAATTTGCAAAGCTAACTTCTAAGATGCAAGTGATAAAATGGGACTTTCAAATCCAAATTCATGTTCTTTTATCCTTTGATTGTGTAGTGTAAATCTAGAACAAGGGACAGTAACATCTCTGCTTGAAGAAAGTGGGACTATTCAAGGAGTTCATTACAAAAACAAGAGTGGTCAAGAGCTGACAGCATCGGCTCCCCTCACCATTGTCTGCGATGGTGGTTTCTCAAATTTGAGACGCTCTCTCTGCTACCCTAAGGTGAAATTGCTGAGCAAATCTTGTCAATTATCAAATTTCTTACTAAACTTAACTGATCTTCTATAAGAAAAATCATGTTGAAAGAAAGTTTTTCATTTACATGAATTGCTTAGAAAATGGTAATGTAAGTTTTTGGGGAAATAAGAGAAGCTTTGAGTCCATAAGGAGCACATACAAATGGGCACATTCATACTTTCTTGCTTAATCTTCTTGCGTTTTATGCTTTGAGAAATACAAAGTTCTTGATTGTTTCTGCAGGTTGATATCCCCTCTTATTTTGTTGGTTTGGTTCTGGAGAACTGTAAACTTCCGCATGCAAATTATGGAGCTATTATACTGGAAGATCCTTCACCTATCTTGTTTTATCCTATTAGCAGCACTGAAATTCGTTGCTTGGTTGATGTACCTAGCCAAAAACTACCTTCTGTTTCAGGTGGTGAAATGGCCCTTTTCTTAAAAACTGTGATAGCTCCCCAGGTAGCTGGTGCCTTTCTTTCATCCTTTTCGGAAACGTTGCTTTGCAGTTCTGCCTCTCTCTGAAAATTTTAACATCGCCACCTTTATATTTTACTGGTTTCTGTCATCTGTGGACTAACCATATGACTTAATTATACATGCAGATTCCTCCTGAACTATACACTGCCTTTATCTCTGCAGTAGGGAAGCAGAACAACATAAGAACTATGGCGAATAGAACCATGCCAGCAGCTCCACTCCCTACTCCTGGTGCACTTTTGATGGGTGATGCATTCAATATGCGACATCCTATAACCGGAGGAGGAATGACTGTTGCACTATCTGATGTTGTTGTGATAAGGGATCTTCTAAGACCCTTGCACAATCTAGGTAATGCATCGGCAGTTTGCAGATATCTTGAATCTTTTTATACCCTGAGGAAGGTAAGCTACATACATATATTCCTCTCGGCAGTAAATTTGCAATTCATGTATACTTTTTGTGCATAAACAACTCCATTAAATTATTTCAAATGTTTCTGGCATTATTTTTGGTAAATAAATTGAGGGCAACTTCTCTAAGTTGCATCAGAAAATGTAGAATTTTGCATTAACTGGATGGTTTTGGTCCTGCCTGCAGCCAATGGCATCTACGATTAATACATTGGCTGACACCCTACACAAGGTGTTTAGTGCTTCATCTGATCCTGCAATGCAGCAAATGCAACAAGCATGTTTCGGCTATTTGAGTCTTGGAGGCGTATTTTCAAATGGACTATCATCTCTAATCTCTGGTCTGTACCCTCGTCCATCAAGCTTAGCATTTCACTTATTTGCCATGACAGTGTATGGTGTTGGCCGGTTGTTACTTCCATTTCCTTCTCCCAACCGCATGTGGACCGGGGCTAAATTGATTTGGGTCAGTATCTCTGTTAAAACATTGTTACACTGTCATGTTTCTTTACCAACTGTATTCACTGCAACTCAGAACAACCTAAGGATAAAACGAATCTGATGTGTTACCTTTTCTATTTCTTGTTTTTTCAGGTTGCATCAGGCATCCTTTTCCCCCTTATAAAGTCTGAAGGAGTCAAACAAATGTTTTTCCCTCTAACTGTGCCAGCATACTACAGAGCGCCTCCCTTCTAAGAAAAAAGGATGCAAGAAATCTGCAAATCGACAAATATTTAATAAAACTTTGGGCTTTTGGAGAGTCCATGGATCAAATTAGCAAAACTTGTTGTGAACAATTCCAAGTTCACAAGAAAATTTCCTCTCTGCTAGTCAGCAACTTGTTAATCAAGTGACAGAAGATCCCATCTTACCAGAGATCAAACTTAACTGCGATCCTTCTCAAAATCGTCATAAGAGCAGCTATCCATTGGTTCTAGAAACCCAATTAATTGTTTTCTGATTTTAATGAAATTAGTGCTGGATTAGTTTATCAGAATTTATGAATGAACTTGTGATAAAACAAAATGTTAGAATACCGAATTGAAAAATACTAGAATGGCTTTAATGCATGTAACAGTGACACTATCTTTAAGATTTTATTCACATATATTATGTAAAATGATCACAGGTGATAAATCTCGAGGATACAATAAAATTCAATGATTGATTGTATTCTTTGCTAATGAAGTCAATCCATCAGGCATTCACTAATGAACAGCAAGATTATCTAGTAAAATAATACAAAAGAAAATTTGAAGAATTTTAAAAAGAAAAGAGTGAGTGTTCGTTTTTTTTTCCGTATCTTTTTTATTTTAGATAAATGTTTTATTTATAAGCAATCAAGTAATCTTTCAACAAATTCAATTGTGTATGTTTTAGATAGAATCAGTTTCTTATTGTTTTCAACAGCGACAAGTGATATTATAAATAATTAAATATTAAATTTAATTAATTTCAAGTCTACCCAAACTTAGAAAATCGATCCATAATCCATTACCTATTAAAATCCATTTGTAATGGACTCATACTCTTCTTTATTTCAATGACTCATTTTTCTCCCACCTTCATTATTGTTGAAAATATCCAAAGAAAACTCAATTGAAACAGGCCATGTGACCTGAGAGCTGGTTTTATTCTTCACATGACATAAAGTCAAGCTCAACTCAGGCCAAAAACGTTGAAAGCAGGCCATGATCGGCATATCTTAGACAGGAACAAGGCATGTTTCACATTTTCTTCTGGATTCAAGGTTAAAGTTAGCCAAATACCCTAGTATTTAAATGAATCTTGCAGCTTTTAGCTTTTACCTACTCCATGTTTCGTCTTCACACAAGAGGGCACCGTGGCAACATACTTGAATTACTCTTTCAAGTTATTATATATTAATAACTATGGCAAATTTAATTGCATAATAAGAAATCAAAGATGAGGGAATTGACCAAGCCTCAAATTTCCATCCCCAGCAGCTCATTCCACCTCTCATGGAAGTTTATTCTACAATTTGTTTTCAATAATGTTGTCACCCCCAAATTTGGCTTCCATGGTTTAGGAAAACCAGGAAATCACTTTCAAACTCACTTGAAACATTTTTATATATAGTATATTTTTCACTATCATTGTGTCCCAAATCTCACCAAACTCTCCTTGACCAATCCAGTATTACTTGGAGAACCACTCCAAATTTTGATCATTTTGACTAGCTGGGTTTAACCAATTTGTTTATGTCTCAAAATTGGTTTCTTGCTCTGATAAACATAGGTAATCAGATGATTATAGTTTTGTATTTTATTAGGGGTTTGAGTCCTTCTTTTACCCACTTTAATTAAGATTTGAATCTTTCTTCAATCAGAATAAAAAAAAGGGTAATTGAAACTCAAGCTCATATACAGATATTTGAACCCAAAAAGTTTGATCAAGTACTATAGTTTATCAACAATGTAAACTGAAATAAAGTTCAAAATGTAGCTTTACCAGAACCATAGCTAAGATAAAGGACAAAACTATGCTCCATAAACTGTAATAAATTGGCAATAAATGACCCACATGGCAATTAAGCATATTTTTATGAATAGAAATTTTTTGCCTTCATGCAATGTCTCGTTTAGTATTGCTTTTCATAATTTTGTATTACGTGTCTAAGTTTGTATCAACCACAGGTGAGAGAAAATTATGAAAAGAAAGAGTATATGGGGACAGAGGATTTTTATTTATATTGAGCTTAAATAGAAATTGTGGGCACCTGCCAAACTGTATTTAAGAGGCGGAAAGTTTGGCAGTAAACGAGTAATGCAGTCACACGTCAAACAGAAAGCAGAACTTTCAGGAATTATGGAAGGAGAACTATAGAAGGGGACGAAGTCATCAAGTTGCGATCACCTCCTCTTGATCATTCACTGTTGTCCCAGTTTTCCACTTTCATAAAATATGGGATACGAGTGTATAGTTGAAGGGCTGGTAGCCGCTCTGCTGGGGTTTGTTTTCTTGTACAACGCTTTCGTAAGAGGATTCAACAAGACAAAAGCTGCAGCAGGTGCTGCTTCTTCTTCTTCTTCCATGGTGTCTCCAATGGAAAATTGTGTGAGGAAAACAGGGAATGGCGAGGTTGCTGGGAGTACAGACATTATCATAGTTGGCGCTGGAGTTGCTGGTTCTGCTCTTGCTTATACATTTGGAAAGGTCCATTCCCTACATCTCTCTCTCTCTCTCTCTCTATCCCCCCTTCTCCTTCTATAACATCTCTTTTTTGCCCTGAATTTTGATGTTTCTTATTCATGCTTTGATGCTCTTAATGAGAAAAAAAAAACTGAGGAAAGGGAAAGAGAACACATAATTGAAAAAGGTGGAAGACACGGTTCCTTTCCTCCTTTTGCCCCCACGCAGGATCGAACTACGGACCTTCAGTTTACAAGACTGACGCTCTACCACTGAGCTATAGGGGCTGTTTGTTAACAAAGAAAATCAGCAAGAATTTTGCTGGAAAATTTCTTCACCATCGATTCGGACATGTAACATTTCTTCTCTTGCTTACATGTTTCAGGACGGACGCCGAGTGCATGTGATAGAGAGAGACTTAAGTGAGCCTGACAGAATTGTTGGTGAACTTCTACAACCAGGGGGCTACCTTAAGTTAATTGAGTTGGGTCTTGAAGGCATGCAATGAAACTTTTTTGTGGCTCTTCCTTGCTCTGATCTTTCTGGCTTTTGACGTTGATTTTTTCCCCTGCAGATTGTGTAGATGACATTGATGCTCAACAGGTTTTTGGCTATGCTCTGTACAAGGATGGAAAGAATACCAGGTTGTCTTATCCCCTGGAAAAGTTTCACTCTGATGTTGCTGGAAGAAGCTTCCACAATGGACGTTTCATACAAAGGATGCGGCAGAAAGCTGCTTCTCTTCCCAAGTATGTTTCTTTCCCATCACAACCACTTTAACCGTTGTTAAACTGAATCCAAGAACATTTAAAATACAAGTAACTCTTTCTTCCCAAGGGTTTCATTGCTCTGTTTCTTCATATGCCCTGGTTCTACTTTTGCCCATATTAGTTTTACTTTTCTCTTTTGACTTTTTCCACCTGCTTTTACTTTATTTTTTCTCAATGAAGATTTGAACATTTCCTTGCTTTGCTAGCTTGTTTTCATCATTCTCATACATAATAATTGGTTTAATGCAGTGTAACTCTAGAACAAGGAACAGTAACATCTCTGCTTGAAGAAAATGCGACTATCAAGGGAGTTCAGTACAAAACTAAGGGTGGTCAAGAGTTGACAGCATATGCTCCCCTTACTATTGTATGCGATGGTTGTTTCTCAAATTTGAGACGCTCTCTCTGTGACCCGAAGGTGAAGATTCTTATTCAAATGTTGTCAAATGTCATACACTTACTAATATCGATCAAGCTTTTAATTAGAATAAAGTGGTAGTTAATGAAGTTTCTTATCTAGAATTTGGTACCAGCACTCTCTCGTGATCTTCATTTTTACTCTTGAGACAACATGAAGATCTTCATTTGTGTCTGCAGGTTGAGGTCCCCTCTTGTTTTGTTGGATTGGTTCTGGAGAACTGTGAGCTTCCGCATGCAAACTATGGACATGTTATATTGGCAGACCCTTCACCTATCTTGTTTTACCCTATCAGCAGCACCGAGATTCGTTGCTTGGTTGATGTGCCTGGCCAAAAAGTTCCTTCTGTTTCCAATGGTGAAATGGCCCAGTACTTGAAAACTGTGGTGGCTCCCCAGGTACTTATGTCTTTCATTTATCAAATGACTCCCAATTTTATGCAATTAAACGAAATCAAGTTCACTAGCCTTTTGACACCTCTTCTACTGCCCTTAGAAATTTAAGCATCACCCTTTTTAATGTACTGAACTGATTTTCTGGTTATTCATATCAGATTCCTTCTGAACTGCACACTGCCTTTATATCCGCAATTGATAAGGGCAACATAAGAACCATGCCAAACAGAAGCATGCCTGCTGCTCCACACTCAACTCCTGGTGCACTTTTAATGGGTGATGCATTCAATATGAGACATCCTTTAACCGGAGGGGGAATGACTGTTGCACTATCTGATATTGTGGTACTAAGGGATCTTCTAAGACCCCTGTACGATCTGTATGATGCATCTACTCTTTGCAAATACCTTGAATCTTTTTATACCTTGCGGAAGGTAAGCTACACATGTATTCCTCCCTGATAACTTCACAGTTCATGTTCTGTACTTTTGTATAATGTGAAAACTTGGCTTCAGAAACTGTACAATTTTTCCACTTACCGGATGGATTTGGTTTTATGATTTGCAGCCAGTGGCATCTACAATAAACACATTGGCTGGCGCCCTATACAAGGTATTCAGTGCCTCCCCTGATCCAGCAAGGAAGGAGATGCGGCAAGCATGCTTTGACTACTTGAGCCTTGGAGGCGTATTCTCAAATGGACCAATCTCTCTGCTCTCCGGTTTGAACCCCCGCCCCATAAGCTTAGTCCTACATTTTTTCGCGGTGGCTGTCTATGGCGTTGGCCGCTTGTTACTTCCATTTCCTTCACCCAAACGCATTTGGACTGGGGCTAGATTGATTTCGGTGCGTATCTCTATTTTCTTTTGTTTTACAAATTGTGTATCACTGCCACTTCAAGACCACCTAATGCTATATCTGTTGTTTTTTCCAGGGTGCATCAGGCATCATTTTCCCCATTATCAAGGCTGAAGGGGTTAGACAAATGTTTTTCCCTGCAACTGTGCCAGCATACTACAGAGCTCCTCCTGTTCATTGAGAGAATGAGGAAAACAATGGGAAAACTCAGAAACCCCACAAATATTTACTGCTAAGCCAAACTAATTTGTATCAGTAGTTGATCTTCTGCCACGAATTCTTTTTTACTTTCTACCTAAGTAAACAAATCAAGTGTATAATAGGAACCGTGTTGGTATGGTATTATTTCAGAGAATTGACATAGCATTACAGTCTTTCCTTTGAATCAAGTACAATCTTAATACAGCAAAGTTTCATATCACCATAATTGGCATCTGAGACTAGTCTTGGCAAGTTATAGAATTCAACTGTTAACCCTCTGGTTTTGGTTTAAATAGAAATTGAATGTGCTTGGTTGCAACTGCTTTGAAGTGATAAGAAATTAATGTGATGATGAGAAGTAAGATGGTAATATTTTTCAAAGTCTGAAAATCAGTACAACTGTTCTAATGAATGATGTTTTTGTTTAGCAGCCAAAGCTAAGATATCAACTGTATTGTTCTAGGCCTAATTCAAGTGAGTACCCATAGTTTTTTTTCTTTGAAAAGAAAGTCATTGGCATGTGCTCCGATGAATATATTTAATTTAATGATAAATGTACATATTTTCAAAGTAAAACCATATCGTATATAACAAGTTCGTTGTGAGTCGTATTCAAAATAACTCTGCTTTATCAACTTCCTTAAATGCAAAGAAATAGTCAACAAAAATTATTAAAATAAGTTTGATGAACTCAAAGTCAATAGCTGAAGTATGATGGAGGAGTTTGACAAAAATTACCTGACTGCCTGATCTCAACCTCCTCTAGTCCACAATTGAAGTCAAAATATCTTGCACTCGATTAGGTTTATTATGTGATAATAACTACTTGCTTAATAATCTAATGACAAGAGTGCTATTAATATAAAAAATTTCTTATATATGTATCGTAAAATTATGAAAAATATATCAAGCAAGATATCAAGTTGGAGCCGGAAGTTCTTTATTCATTTGTTGACATGACTTGACAATTATATTTATTTCAACATTCTGTGAAAATAACTTTCCTTGACTAAACCCAGTCCTTGCTTTGAAGCTTTCTCCAATATAAACCATTCAGATTAAACATGTTGACAAACCAACAAATAAAAATAGAAATTAGTATAAGTCAAATAAAGCAACTGAAAAATTAAAAATAAATAAAAATTTAACCATTGCCACTGCCATGCTTTGGTGGGAGCTGACTTATTGCACAACCTTGTACTGATTACTACTTCATGTCAATGCTAGTTATGCTGTGGTTTGTTCATTAATTGTTGCATTGGAGGATTTTTTTTGGGGGGTTTTGGCTCTATTTTCACCCCCTGTTTGGCTCCCATTGTATTGAAAGCTTGAAAGATTATTGTTATTGACTATACTTGATCAGATTTTAAGTCTCATTTCCTATATATTAGTATATAGTTTTTCTTTTAATCTGACTATCTGTCGCCCCCTGTTTGGCTCCCATGGTTTTGTCTGAAACCTTGAAACCATTTATTGTTAAAACATATTAAGCCAATGGCAGCCAAACTCTCAGGATTAATGATTAGTCTTACTTGGACAGCTTTTCTATTTTCTATCCCTTTGACTGACAAGTTTAAATTAAGCCAACTATCATGTCTTCCATATGAGACAAACACAAATTCTTCATTTTAGACACTTTCGTGGATTTCTTTGAGTTATTTTATGTGAAACCCTGGAAAAAACCTTCTGGTTTTATGCTCTTTTTTCAACATTGAACACTAGCACAAAACCTGTTGGAAAAAGGGTTAAAAGAAGTTAAAAGAAATTGCCAAAGCCAAGCTGTTTCTGAGCTCATTGCAAGCATATATAAGGCAACCTTAACTAACAAGTAAAATCACAGCAAACAACATCCGAGAGAAACCCAAACAAGAAGTGAAAAGGCCAAGTTAGAGCTGTTTTCTTCGTGTCAATTTTTATTAAACTTCGAAGATATGGTTGATCAGGTTATATTGGGAGGAGTTATAGCCTCTCTTCTTGGGGTTGTTCTGTTGCACCACATAAGAAGAAGAAAGGTGAAGGGAGCTTCTTCAATGGGGATTATTCAAGGGAATGAGTGTTTGGAGAGCTCTCAGAATGAAATGCTATCCGGGTCAGAGATAGCTACTACAAGCACAGATATAATCATTGTCGGAGCAGGCGTTGCTGGTTCAGCCCTTGCCTACACTCTTGGAAAGGTAACAGTTTCTGTCTGTTTGGTGACAATTTGTAGAGTTTTATCCTTACAGTTAGGGTCATGTTAGCTAGTTAACTTCTACTTCGACAAGTAAGTAGTAACAATAGAGCTCATCCTGGTGGCTGTCGCGTCATAAACAATCCTTTAAAATGTACCCAGAGTCTTCATTAGCAAATATTTTTTGGCAACAGTCTCTTCTGATAACTGGATCAATAAAATTTGTTAAGCAGACACCTCATTCTTCTTCATTCTTCAACATTTATGCAGGAAGGACGTCGTGTGCGTGTCATTGAAAGAGACTTGTCTGAGCCTGACAGAATCGTTGGTGAACTGCTACAACCAGGAGGCTACCTCAAGTTGATTGAATTGGGCCTTGATGGTAAGCAAGAAAAACTTCGATGACCAACATGAAGTTAAAGCCATCTTGCTTTAATTTTAACCCCCTTTTTTGTTTTTTCGTTTTTTTAATCATGGTTCATCGTGTGCCTGTAGATTGCGTGAAGCAGATTGATTCTCAGCAAGTGTTCGGATATGCTCTTTACAAGGATGGAAAAAATACTAGACTGTCCTATCCATTGGAAGGATTTCGTTCGGATGTGTCTGGCAGAGGCTTCCACTATGGACGCTTCATACAAAAGATGCGTGAGAAAGCTGCTTCCCTCCCCAAGTACTCATCCTTCACCATTAATTAACTCTGAAAATACAATAAAGTAGAGCAATTATGCGTACCAATGTTTCCTGTCATTTCTCAAATTCTTATTTCTTAATTTTCTTTACAGTGTGAGTTTGGAACAAGGTACTGTGACATCTTTAATCGAAGAAAAAGGAACTATCAAGGGAGTGACCTATAAAACCAATGATGGCCAAGAGCTGAGAGCGAATGCTCCCCTCACAGTTGTCTGTGATGGTTGTTTTTCAAATTTGCGACGCTCCCTCTGCAACCCCAAGGTAAAGATTCTTTTGCCCATCTAAATCGGCAATTTGGCATGGCACAAAGTGTCCCCATGTGAAAATTTAATCTCTATATTCAAGAACCCAGATTTGATTTCTCATATGATTAAGTATCCCATTTCAGGTTGATATTCCCTCTTGCTTTGTCGGCCTGGTCCTGGAGAATTGCGACCTTCCATATCTGAATCACGGGCATGTTATATTGGCTGATCCTTCACCTATCTTGTTTTATCCTATTAGTAGCAATGAAATCCGCTGTTTAGTGGATGTTCCTGGCCAAAAGGTCCCTTCCATTCCTAATGGTGATATGGCTCAATATTTGAAGTCTGTCGTGGCTCCTCAGGTATTATTACCAGTAACTACTATCTGGTTGTCAAGGTTTTCTGTTTTTCAATCACTGATGCATGACCAGTTTTTCTGTTTTTCACCAGTAATGTGGGCTAAGATTTACATAACATTCAACCGGAGTTTTTGATATCAAATAGGATAATCTAAGCTACCGAATCTTTCTGTCAATCTGATTCCTACTAGTTCTTAATATTTTAAAACGATTAATTGGAACATTCCAGATTCCTCCAGAGCTGTACACTTCTTTCATATCTGCAATTGACAAAGGAAACATAAGAACAATGCATAACAGAAGCATGCCTGCTGCTCCATATCCCACTCCTGGAGCACTTCTGATGGGGGATGCGTTCAACATGCGACACCCTTTAACTGGTGGAGGAATGACTGTGGCTTTGTCTGATGTTGTTGTACTTAGAGATCTTCTTAGACCCTTACGTGATCTCCATGATGCTTCTGCCCTCTGCAGATACCTTGAATCCTTTTACACCCTCCGTAAGGTAGGAACTACAAAAGAAGGGCACATATTTCCGGTCAAATACATCTGCTACAAGCACATTGATTAACAAGGTGGTGCATAATTCTTTTTTGCAGCCGGTGGCATCTACAATAAACACATTAGCCGGTGCCTTATACAAGGTGTTCTGCGCATCCCCTGACCCGGCAAGGAAGGAAATGCGCCAAGCATGTTTTGATTATTTGAGCCTTGGAGGTGTATTCTCCAATGGACCAATAGCTCTCCTTTCAGGCCTGAACCCTCGTCCTCTAAGCCTAGTCCTCCACTTCTTTGCTGTGGCTATCTTTGGTGTTGGACGCTTGTTACTTCCCTTTCCTTCACTAAATCGCGTTTGGATTGGTGCCAGATTAATTTCGGTGTGTGCTCATCTCTATACACCATTCCTTGTAACATCCACCAGGAATTATTCATTCTTCTATCTGATCTGATCCAATTTTCCATTTTGTTGTCAGGGTGCATCAGGCATCATTATCCCTATACTCAAGGCTGAAGGAGTCCGACAGGTTTTCTTCCCTGTGACGGTGCCAGCCTACCACAGGGCTGCTCCTGTTCACTGAGACAGTCAGAAGCTGGAAACAGGGTAGTTTCTACATAATCGAGTTCTTTCCTTGCGAAAATTGCAAGGTTGGGATCAATGTAATTGCTATATATGAAAAGAAAATGTATACCTTTCTGTATTTTTCCTGAACAAGTAGGCATCTGCAATGTGCCTAATCCTGTTGCAACAAGAATTTTCCATTTGAAATTGAAATGGTTTTCTCATTTAATATCCACCCCCAACCAAATATATCTGAAAAAGTTAGAATGTGAGATGAAATTATGGGAGTTCTTTTTCTGAAAAGAAACTTTGAATGAAGATTATCAATGATTCTTACAAACTCCATTCATATTGTTTTTTCTAAAGAAAAACAAAAGAAATTCTCCTATAATTAGATTCAATTATAAGTAAAAAATAAACATGATATGTTGATAAGTTATAATAAATGATAATGTGACATTTCACCTTTCGTGTTAACTGAACATAAAATGACAAATTATAATTTGACTAATGATAGTTAGCAATATTAGTTATATAAATTTACTTGATCTAAAATAAAAATAAAATATTTTGATTAAGTAAAATAAAAAAATAAAAAATTAATTAAATTTTTAAAAATAATTTAACTTTTTTAAAAAATATATAATGACATGAATAAATGGCAACCTGTAAACAGGGTTACACTCCATCGTCCATAAATATTTGTTTTTTTTACTGCCACGAAGGTGAAAATAAAATTTTTGACTTTGATATATTATATTAAAATTTGAAATTTTTATATAATATAAATATTCGATGGTTTTTAATATGAAAAAATAAATAAATTTGAAATATAGAAAAATGGGAGTATTAAATCATGAAAAATAAGAGTATTAAATGTTCAAAAAATAAAAGAATATAATAGTACAATTTATTTTAAACCCATAAAAAATTGATTAAAGAAAAAGGGAAATTACAATATAAATGACGGTATGACGGGAATAGCCTTGTTTAAAAAACAAATAGACAATAACACCCTCACTATGACCTATTCAACCCTACTCTTTCTCCAGATTTCCGAAACTGTTATCCCCAATTCTATCCCTAGAAGAAATTGAAGATTTACTTTCTTCTTTTTTGGATTTTTCGGTTGTAACCTTCGCCTTTCAATTCTATTTAAGGTCAGTACAAACTCATTCGAATAACTAAATATATTGAAAAAAATTTATTTTTTTTTTGCTCAATGATTGGTCTTTATTTCGTCGATCTTAGTTTCCGCCTGGAATTTATTTTCTTTCTCTTTTTAATGTTGAAATTTCCATTTTTTGAACGTAATGTTATCTGGGTTTTGTTTGATTTTTTCTTTCTCTGTCTGAATATGTTGTTATTGGCATGGGAGTGTTAATGGGAAAAAGGTTATAATGGATTTTTTTTTCCTTTAAATTTTCAAAAATTTTGCAACTTTTTTTGTACTTAAAAGGTAAAATTTAGCTATTAAGTGACCTGGGTAGTCTTTTCTGATTTTCCTTTCTGGGTTTTCTTTTATTGACACATTGGGTGAGTGAATTTGAGCTCAGAGGGATGTATACATTTGAAATTAAAGGCATAATGTGTGTTTTTGAATTACAGGGACAATTCCCATTGTAATTGCTGTAATAAATTAACTTGTTAAAAAAATTAGGGTTTTACATGAATAACATTTTATTATGGTACATGTGGTTCCCGGCCTGGTTTTAATTGATTTTAATGAAATTTTCATGCTTTAGAGTAAGATTGCTGCTTGCTGGTATGAACACTATGTGTTTTTAGCAATTGATTGTCTTCAGGAAGGATGGCATAATTTCGTTTATTCGGTTAATATAGTTAGTCATTTATAGGAAATCTAGAATGCTTCTGTGTCTACTATCCTTGGTTCTCTCCTAGCAATACATTGTATATTTCCAATGGGAATTGCGTATTTCTTTCTTTGGTAGTTCGTGAATATGGCAGATACAAATCATGTGAATCGTACCTTGTCAAACTTTCCTTTGTTCCATGAATTTTCTTGTTTATCTAGTTGATAGTATTAGTAGTACTTTGTGCAGAGATCCAATTATATTCTTTTCTTTTGTTAATGCAAATCAATACTCCATTCAGGAATCTTAGGGTCTTCCTTGGATGAAACCAATGCTTTCCTTTGTATGACTTGAAATATGTTCCTTTCTTTTGCAGACCTTTTTCTGATAATTATTCACTTTATTGATTATTGTGTTCATGTGGAGCTTCTTGAATGGTTGTGCGTTGACTTCAACAAAGTTCGTCTTATTAACTTCATTTCCCTGAGCATAAATATTAACTTCCTTGCCATGCCAGGTAGGACGAAGCTGATTAGTTGATCATTACATGGAAAGGGTGGAGTCTTAATTTTGTATTAGTTGTTCCATGGGAGACCACAATTTCTTTGTTGGTCAGGAGTTCCTTGATGTCAAGGCCTTCCGTAATGCTATTAAAGAAGCTGCCATTGCACAACACTTTGAGCTGCGTATTGTAAAAAGTGACCTTATTCGTTACTTTGCAAAGTGTGCCACCGAAGGATGTCCATGGCGCATTCGTGCAATTAAGCTTCCTAATGCCCCAACCTTCACAATAAGAAGCCTTGAAGGATCACACACTTGTGGGAAAAATGCACAAAATGGGCACCATCAAGCTTCTGTAGATTGGATTGTGAGTTTTATAGAAGAACGGCTGCGAGATAACATCAATTACAAACCAAAGGATATATTGCATGACATTCATAAACAATATGGGATCACTATACCATACAAGCAAGCTTGGCGTGCAAAGGAACGGGGACTTGCTGCTATTTATGGCTCTTCTGAAGAAGGATATTGCTTACTTCCTGCTTATTGCGAGCAAATAAAGAAAACCAACCCTGGAAGTATTGCAGAGGTGTTCACCACTGGTGCAGATAATCGGTTCCAGCGGCTCTTTGTTTCCTTTTATGCATCTATGTATGGATTCTTGAATGGATGCTTGCCAATTGTTGGGCTTGGTGGAATTCAGCTTAAAAGCAAATATCTTGGTACTTTGCTTTCAGCAACTGCTTTTGATGCTGATGGTGGGTTGTTTCCACTTGCATTTGGTGTTGTTGATACAGAAAATGATGATAGCTGGATCTGGTTCTTATCAGAGTTGCATAAGGCCTTAGAGATGAATTCTGAGAAAATGCCCCAGCTGACTTTTCTATCAGATGGACAAAAAGGCATCATAGATGCTGTAAGGAGAAAGTTCTCAAATTCTGCCCATGCATTTTGTATGCACCATTTGACTGAAAGCATTGGCAGAGAGTTCAAGAACTCACGCCTTGTTCATCTTCTCTGGAAAGCAGCATATGCTACAACTACTATTGCTTTTAAAGAGAAAATGGCTGAAATAGAGGAGGTTTCTCCTGAAGCTGCAAAGTGGATACAGCAATTTCCTCCATCCCGCTGGGCATTGGTATATTTTGAAGGGACGCGTTATGGGCACCTCTCATCAAACATTGAGGAATTTAATCGGTGGATTCTTGAAGCGCGGGAATTACCCATAATCCAGGTGATTGAACAAATTCATAGCAAATTGATGTCTGAGTTTAAGGACCGGCGAATTAAAAGTAGTTCATGGTTTTCTGTGCTTGCCCCTGCCGCTGAGACGCAAATGCTAGAAGCTATTAGCCGTGCATCAACTTATCAAGTTCTACGGTCAGATGAAGTAGAATTTGAGGTGATATCATCCGAACGATCAGACATCGTGAATATTGGGAAACATTGTTGTTCTTGTCGAGATTGGCAACTTTATGGAATACCTTGTTCACATGCTGTTGCAGCACTCATGTCATGCCGAAAAGATGTATATTCTTTCACGGAGAAATGCTTTACCGTGGCCAATTATCGTGAGACTTACGCAAAAGAGATACACCTCATTCCTCAGAAGATTGAATGGAAGAAGATCGGTGAGGCTCCCATCCCCATGGATGAGGATGCTCAAGTTGTGCGACCACCCAAGTTTCGTCGGCCACCAGGTCGTCCTGAAAAGAAACGGATATGTGTAGAGGATCTCAATCGTGAGAAACACACAGTGCATTGTAGTCGGTGTAACCAGACAGGGCATTATAAAACAACTTGCAAAGCATAGGTTATGAAGGGTATCGAACAGTTCTAGGATCTAATTTTGCACTTTCATAGATTGTAGATTATATCAAAAATAGTGTTGTTGTATTAGGGAAAACTTATTGCTCGATGTAAAATAGGAAAATCTCGATTGTATCTCTTTCAGAATGCATGTAAAATGGGAATGAAATTGAAATTGAAAGGCCCCAGGCTATCATTTTGCTATTCTGCTTATAAGGCCACGGTCTAGACTTACTCTGCTTTGTTCGCTCAAAGTATGCAAAGAATACAGTAGATTGGAACAACCTGTCCCATCATCTTATTATATAGATAAAAGCCACGTTTCGGTAGATGAAATTAATTTTACATGCTAAACGCTCTGCGTTTCTAAGGCATTTCCTGAACATAGTTCCGATGAGATATCATGATCAATGGTCCTCAAAGAAAAGAGAACAAAAATCATAGAAGCAGCACGTCTTTCATCTCAGGTCCAGAACTGAGATACCCTAAACCAGTCAAATGCTCTTGATTCAATTGTAAAGCTGCTTGAATCTTCTGCAGGCTTCCAAGACATTCTCCCGGTGACCAAATGCACTAACCCTGATGAAACCTTCACCACCAGGTCCAAAACCACTTCCAGGCGTAGTAACAATGTGGGTCTTCTCAAGTATCTCACTGAACACATCCCATGAGTTTCGGCCAGGAAAGTGAACCCACACATATGGAGCATTCTTTCCCCCATACACTTTAAACCCAAGCGAGTTAAATGTCTCTACTATAATTTTGGTATTTTCTTTGTAGAAGCCAATCACCTCTTGCATAGCCTGCAAGGAAACAATAACCAATCAGCATGCTGGCATGCAGAACATCTGCTGTATAGGAAATTTTCAGAACATTACAAGCTTGGCGAAGTGAACCAACGAACATTTGAGAATTTCT
Organism: Theobroma cacao; assembly: GCF_000208745.1. Classification (NCBI taxonomy): domain Eukaryota; kingdom Viridiplantae; phylum Streptophyta; class Magnoliopsida; order Malvales; family Malvaceae; genus Theobroma; species Theobroma cacao. The sequence goes on along the minus strand of NC_030851.1, from coordinate 1,755,804 downwards.
TCTCTTGCATATTTTGATAATAAAGCCAGTAAAGGACACTAACCTCAAGCCCTTCAGGTGAAAGGCAAGCCAAGCCACCAGCTTGGGCAATATTAGACGCACCATTAAAGCAAGTACAAACAATACGGTTGAAGTCCTTGGCAACGGGAAATCCATCTGAAAATAGAAGCTGTTTTGGAACAATAGTCCAACCTAGACGAACTCCAGTGAACCCAGCATACTTGCTAAAGGAAGCTGTTTCAATTGCGACCTACAATAAGAATAAGGAAATTTACATGTCAAACATACATTTATCTTTTATCACTCTAGATAACAAACACAAGTGAAGGAACAAATTATTAACTACCGGATTACCTCTTTTGCTCCAGGAATTTCGAAGATAGAGCGTGGGTTATCATCTGACATATAAATGGCATATGCAGAATCATAGACAATGATAGACCCATTGTCCTTAGCAAACTGAACTAACCGAGTCAATTGCTCTCTTGTTGCAGCAGCACCAGTAGGATTGTTTGGTGAACAGAAAAATATGATATCTGTTTTAGCAACAGTCGATAAATTGGGAAAAAATCCATTCTCTGGGGTACACCTCATGTACTCAATATTTGCATACTTCTCAACATCCTTTTGAAACTGTCCCGTCTGACCCATGATAACACTGGAATCTACATAAGCCTGCATGCATAAATTTGAAATTTAGAATAGCAAATAATAAAAAAGACACATGAAAACCAATTTTTTTTCTTTTGCACTGAAGTGTTTTCCTCTTCCCTCACTCCATTTCTTTCTTAATTTATTTCTTCTTTTTAATCCATCTCAATCAGAAAACAACCTCTGCTCTGATAGTTAGAAAACCATTCTGCCAACAGAATGTGCAAGCAGGTGCTGACACCATTTACCTGTTGGGGACAGTGAAAAAGCTCTTTGCTTTCTTTACCATCTGTTATTTCAGTCATTGTTACAGACCCAGAACCGAACATAACAAGTGCCAATGTGATCTCACCAACACAACTAACATGCCTAACTACGTAAGCTGTCAAATATCTGAATTAACATATCCAGATTATAATGGGGTAAACCAAGTGATTGCATGTTTGAAATAGAGAAGTGAGATTGGAGTAGATAAATCAGAACTTGACAAGTCTATCTAACTTTCAAATAAACAAATGGAAAACATTGTTGGTTGAAGCTTCATAAAATATAGAACCAGAGCAACCCAGCATGATGATTTGACATTAGAATATGATAAAATAAATTGAAAAAGATTGACACATTAACAAAAGGAAAGAAAAGTCCTTCTACTTCATATCAATATGAATTACCGGGTATGATGGGTCTTGCACTGCCATTGTAACATTAGATCCAAAAACGACCTGCACCCAAAGTGAAAGCAAAACCACCATGATTAATTCTGATAGACAAGTTAATGTGCTGTGAATCAACTACTTCAAGAAAAGGTAAGGCAAAGTACTTGCTAAGAAATCTCATAATAAAATCAAACCTGAAGGCGAGATATATCACATTTAGCACCATCTGAGACAAATATATCATCTTCCTCAATGCCAAGGTTGCTATAAAATGTTGAAGCAAGTGCCACTCTCAATGCCTGCAGACATAAACATTACAGTTGTGTCTTCAAACATAGTATTTCACATCAAGAGAATGTGTAAAATATATCAAAATGCTTATGCATAACATTAGTGGCTTCTTAGTTGTCCCGATTCAATCCACTCAGTGCTTTAGTTTATAGTTGACAAATAAGCATTAGTAATTTGGTACCACCCCACCCAACATATTTATGCATCTAAATAGTGATAAAATCAAAACAGAATTTTGTTAATGAACTTCAAACTGAAATATCTATAAAGACTCAAAAGTAAAACATACTTTTTCACCTTGTTCAGCTCCATAACCACTGTAACCCTCCAGTGTAGACAATGCTTGAGATCTCTGTCAAATAGAGAATAATTCAAATGGATATCAGTATTGTATAATCATCCATTGATCCAATCACTATGCCGAAACATAAATGCTCCACAACAGATTTCCTACAAAGTAGGCTTGAACAAAATTTGACATTAGTAGTGAGACATCTTGGCTGGAACCAGATATTGTATCCCAAAACGGACAAGAACATGGGAGACATACCTTAGCCATTGCAGAAGTAATAACATCTGGAATAGGTTCAGTAGTATCACCAATTCCAAGACTTATCACTTGGGCATTAGGGTACTTCAGCAAGTGTGCAGCCCTTCTTCTGGCAACCTATTTCAAAAACCATTAAAAAAAGTATTTCAACAGCGAATGAATAAAAGTCTGGAAATGAGAGCTGAGCAAACTTTTTCTTTATTAATAAAAAAAAGGAAAGAATACAGTCAAAGACTAAAGCATGTGTGGAAACAGGACATGCTATAATCTGTATTTCGAGGGAAAAAGTTGATGTATAACACCAATGGAAACGAAGACAAGGTTACTAGAATGGAAAGTGCCACAGACCTCTGGAAACAGGTAACCAGCTTGAAGCTTGGCTATGTTTGAATTGCGAGACACCTTTGTTTTGTAAGCTTCAAAACAAACAAACAACCCGCATAGTACCATTTTTAGTCCTAAAATCATCAAAATTCAAAAGGACTTATAGAAAATAAGAAATACCATTACTTAGTCATTTGTGCAACTACTCATGAATTGTTGCTCTTAGTAACATTACCAACTCAAGGCATTAGCTTTCAACCAAATAAGCCTAAGTTTTCATATGCCCAAACTGTATTGCAATAATAATAATAATAACAAGGCACTAATAAATAGGGGAAAAAAAAAGGAAAAAGAGTGAGCACCAGTCTGCTGCTGTTCTTGAGGAGTGGCAACACATTTACATATTTTAATGCTTTTCACTGGAACTGAAACACTCTGGCTCCTGCTGCATTATACCCAAAAAGGTAAATTCAAAACTGGGAAAACTAACCAATTGAAATGATAAAAGACAAAAAGAAATGGGCATTTCGTTTTCTCAAAAACCAAACAGAGCCAAGAAAATCAAAAGGAAAAAAAAAAGAAACAAAAAGTACCTTGAATTGAAGCTGGTTGGAGCTAAGAAAGCAGAGGAAGATGAAGAAATCATGGAAGTTGATAGATTGCTCATCAGAGACATTTTCAGATTTTCTTCAGGAAATACTGGAAAAGCTGCTTCCCTTCACGGCCGGCGGAAAGCAGAGATTAAACCCTAGTATTCAGCTAAGTCAGCTTAGTCAAAAAAAAGAAACATTAGTCTGACTAACCTAGTGCCATGTCATGTGGGACCCGTTTCTTTGTCTTGTTTCTATCTGACGTGGCAAGTCTTCAGCCCACGCGGAAAAAAAGGAACAAAATTTTTAATCGTGAATTAAAAAAAGAGAAACTTTTTAAATGTAAGCAGCCCCGTTCAGAATCAAAGCTTGCCCGGTCGGTCATTCCTCCCCGATTGAGAGAGCTAGGGTTAGGGCTTTCGATATTGCAAAGGAGAAACGGTGCGGCTGCTTCAATCGAATCGGATTTTTTTCTTTTTCATTGCATCGGTTCATCCATTGATTGGGTAAAGTTTCTTTTTTTTTTCTTATTTTTTATATGTATTTTACGGAGAAATTAATTGTCTATGCTAATGTCGGTTTCCAATTGGGATTTTGGGATATTGGAAAAAGATCAAATTTTGAAAAAAACGATTTCCTTTGCCGATGCTTGTGGATAAGGCCAAATGAATTGAACTTGGGCTGTTAATCTTTCATGCGAAATCTCAGATTTTCCTTTTGACGTTTGAGCAATTAAAAGAGTGTAGTTTTTGTATTTGATCATAGTTTTTGAGCGGGTTCTTTTTGTTTTTGGGGCATAATTGTTCTGACGTGGATAAATTCCTGCTGGGTGTTATAATTTTACAGATTTTCTTTAGTTGATTTTGAATTATTAATGTGTGTTCAATGGGAACTGCATCTGTTAACGCATTTGGATATGAATATGCTTTTGCAGCCTTAGATGGATCTGGAAACAGAAAACAGAATAGCTGCTATTCTTTTAAAAGAAGCAGCAGAACTGAAACGACAAGCTGACAGGGATGGTGTTCATGTTTATCTTCAGCAGCCAAAAGTAAGGGGACGTCCAAATTCACGATTCCTCACTGCAACTGTGCTTGGTGTACAGCAAGGTGAGTTATTTTGTTGCTATATTAAGCTTGCATTTTCATCTGTTTGATTCTACAGCTCGGTGATTTACAATTGAAAGTGGGTCCTAACCTCCTTTTCTTGCAAACAAGTTCAATAGCACGTTTAGGTTACTTTGAGCACTGTTGATCAGTAAATTCCAATCTGGCTAAGTGAAAGAGAACAGAGCAATTCTACATACCTTAGGAAAGGAAAGAGTGTTTTGAGTGGTTTCAGAAAGCATAAGTGTGGCACACATGCATGCAAGAATAATAGAAATTATAGAAACATAGAATGATAATCTTTTGATTTTCTCCCTATATTTCTGGAACACTGAATTGGGATGGATCTTTGGGACCAGCTATAAGGTCCGTAAATATTAGAAAGGAATCTTTGCAATTTATGCAGATGTTTCTCTTGCAAAAGTTTTTTCTTTCTCCTTTGTGATTTTGTTTCCAACGTTGAATGTTGTCTGTGTCTATTTCTTTCCCCATCTTTTTAGCAAATCGAGCTGTTGAAGTGAATGAGATGTGGCGAGTTCGACAAAAGGAGCTGGAGCTAAATAATAGGCTAAAAGGAAGATCAAGAGATGATAGCAGGCATAGCAGGAGTGATGGGGACATTAGCAACCCCTCCAGAAGCACAAGCAGGAGGCCTGACAGCAATGCTAGTGCTTCATGCTCATCAAGCAAGAGAGTGGCAGAGAGTAGTTATTCAGGGGAAGATGAAGGTCTAAGAGACGAGGAGATTGAGGAATTTCTCAACTCAAGGTTTGTACCTGCACCTGCTATAATTTTTTGCCACATTTATATGCAAACTATTGTTTTGGGAAGAATTAAAGGTTTGACGTTTATCTTTGCTACATATGTTATTAAGATTTTTATCAGAAAAGTTCGCTGGTGAAAATCTTATTGAAAAAATCTATTGACTGAAGAACCTGTTCTATGATGGCAGGATCAAGCGCGGTCGAGGTTCTATAGGTTCAAGGATGGATGAAACAGGACCCTACCTACAGACAAATTGCGACTCCCCCGTGAAGCTGTCAACAAGCCCCATTGCAAGGGAACATCGTGTAACATTGGGTCCCGAGAAGCCTTCTTCACTGAAGTCTGATGAGGAGCTCCATGAGCATAGACGGAAGAAAGAAAAGGCTGGTTCTGATAGGAAGCAGTCTAGGAAGCACAAATCTAAAGAAAAATCTAGAGAAAAGAAAAAGAAGAGGAAGGAGGAATATAAAAGTAAACATCGCAAATAAGTAATACAAGGGTTTTAAAGAAGGGTTTTTTGTTCATTTATGTACTACCAACAATAATTTGTTGTACAAAGCTAGTTTCTACTTCTACGATGATTATTAATCTAATGCAAAGAATGCATGCTTGAACGCGAATGCTGAGTTTTTTTTTCTTCGCCCTCTGTTTTATACTGAGACGAGTAACTTCAAGTCAACTTATAAGTTATTGTCCGTTTTGATGTATTAAGATTTAATTTATTTTAATACATAATCAAGTAAGATTTATGGCTTTTCTTCGAGATGGCGACATTATGCTTATGCATGTGTCATGAGATCATTATTTTTTTTTCAAAAAATTAATTTACACATCCACACTTACAAATTTTAAAAAAAAATTTATCTATCATTAAATTAAAACAGCCTATTTACGAATATTTTTTAAAAATATTTGAACTGAATCGAATCTAAACTGAGTTCATTCTAAAATCATTTTTATCATGAAATCATCATTCTTTTATCAATTAGTCAACATAACGTTACGCGGATAAACATCTCGACGTTCTTTTACCTGCTCAATAAACTATTAATATTATTACTTTTGAAACGCTTGATATATCACTCCTAGGATGGTAAACAAACAAAAAACAACTTTTAAGATTTTCAATTACTATTCATGTACAAAATGACAGCACCCTTAATTTTTATTGCTTAATGAAGAAATGTTCCAATTGTAAGTAAAATAAATTATAAATATCAAAGAGAGAGAAAGGGGGGGGCCAAAACAGTGGCGCAGATTGGCTGCTGGGAGTGAGATGAGCAACCATATGTAATTCACCACAATTTAGACAGTCACATTTATACAGACAACTCCTTTTTCTTTTCTTTTTTTTTTTTTGGCTCCTTGCTCAGCAATTTGTCTCTTCCATCAGCAATTACATACACATGTTTCTTTAACATCGATCCAAAAATACAAGAGAGTTTCCTCATTTCACTCCTCAACTGCCGACTGCATTTGCATACAACCAGAACAGTCTATCATATGCCTATCATAAGCTCTATTGAACCAAATTTAACTACATGCCAAAATAGAATAACAAATTTTTTTCATCATCATCTGTGTCGCAGAAAACTTCTCGACAAGACAAATGTCATGAGTCCTCGTAATGATGATCTGTCTCGTCAAAGATCTCCTCCTGGCCAAGGTCAGGTATATAAGGTTATCACGTTAGGAACTGTTGACAAAAATGAAATCACAACCTTGCTAAACATTGTCAGAGGTACCTGCAAAAGCTCTTCAATGACATCTTCCATTGTTATTATGCCAACAGCCTCCTCTTCTTCAGGTAGCTTCGGGAGTGGGTTGCCATTTAGATGTAGAATGTCTGAATCAACACCCTTTGTCCACTTCTTGCTCCGAGAACCACTCTTGAAAGAATTGCTAGTAGCAGGAAAGCTCTTCCACTTCTTAAGTGATCTCTTGCGTCTTAAAGTATTCTCTTGAGAAGCTTTGTCACCATCAATGTCTACTTTCACTTCCGGCAAGGGACCTATTTTAAGAGAGGAGAAAACAAACAGATAGGAGACAAAGATAGAGCAATAGATACCAGAATGGCCGCCAAGCATAAATAAAAAATTTGCATCACAGGTACAGCTTACATGAGCTGCTAAGTCATGGTTCAAGGGGAAATTTGAAGAGAATATACCAATAAGAGGCTGATACTTACTCCCAGCAGAGTTACTAGAAGGCGGCTGCTCTGTCTTGTTGCACTGTCTCACAACAACGGCCATGTGGCTGTGACCTTTTTGAAATTCATTTAATATATCATACAATGGCAATGTTTCTTGAACCCTATAACATTCGAACATATATAGGATCAGCCAATCAGTAAAGTGATAGACAGTGAATGCTTTCCAGAATAATACAAATTAAAGTTGTGCATTATCTTAAAAGCTCACTTAATACCTTGGAATCCTTCGTATGGTAACACTTTTCACAGGAACTTCATCTTCAGGGTGAATTGTCAATAAATTCTTGACCTGTAAGATAAAAAGATAATTGGTTAGCTAAATACAAAACACCTGGAGAATAAACAATAAAAAAAACTAAGAAAAAGTGACAAATAAATAACAAAAAAATTAGGATTCAGAAACCCCTAGTCATCTTAAATGTATTGCCACATACTCAGCACATGAGTGAAAAACTTATTTAGAAAGTGAATATACAAGGGTAGCGGTGTGTATTACATAATTCATGCAACCATTAGCATCATCACGTCACAAAGCATTGTCTAGGTCCAAAATTCATGTTAAAGGAAGAACTTTGAAGAAGAGGAAAATGATAAGCTGAAACTATGCTCCGCATAACACTCACCAACAGTTATTAATATTAATTGTACCCAAGAAAATTGATTACCAGAATGAGTCCAATTATGTTTGTGGGCTGCTCATAATAAACTGGCACTCTGCTGTGTCCTTTCTCCAAAATTAAACTCATCAATTCCCTGTCCACAGCAAGCATGTAATGGAAGCTAATCAGATGAAAGTTGAAAAAGAGATGCAAATGCTATCTTTCTTAAAAATTTACAGAAAACCATACCTGTCAAGCTTGACGTTAATATCAATGGCAAATGTTTCTGATATAGGAGTCATGGCATCTTTAGCTGCTTTCTCAGTGAGCTCAAGTGCTCCAGCTATGATTGTTGTCTCATCATGTGTCAGTTCACCTCCTTTTCCAGCCTAAGGAAGGTCCAATAGAAGGATCATAAATCCGAAAGTTACAATGAAAGAAGGTACGCAATTCAGAAAGCAAAGATTCTTCAACAATTTTACAGAGGCAGTTAAGCAAAGTCAACTAACAACTGTAACAAATTAATGGCGTGGCAGGTGAAATCAATGATCAAAAACAGCCATTGATTCAGTAAATGGCGACAGCCAAGTAAATAACTCAAGTTACAAAACAAAGTGATGTACGCAACTTTAGGGAATGCTAAAAGCTTTTATGCAACATTTTTTGGAAAGACTAAGAAGCTATTAAACACACCTCGTTACCATGCAAATTTACTAGGGTTTTCAACTCAGCTCTTCGAAAAAGTGCCACATGTCCATGGCCCAGCAGAAAGTCTAACAGCTGAAAATCACATAAGATATTCACAGTCAAGAGAGCTACTCTGCAACAATTTAGAAGCTTGATTGTCTTTCTCACTAATAAAAAGGCATTATTGGTGAGTGCCTATAGCAACATTTATCACCTTGCTTATCGGGTAGGCAACAGGAAAACAGATCCAAACAAGAACTTGCACCATTGGAGCCACCGTTGCACCAATTGCCAAACCATGTCGAGAACAAACAGATTGTGGTATTATCTGCACATACAATTAAATCGCAATTAGGACATGCACAGAACTTGCTACCTTTTTTCTTGCAGCTATATATAATTTCACTATCCAAGAGCAGGTGTTAAGCCAGAATGGTTGGAAAACAATTTCTGAAACCAACTGTTAGTAACCTTCTTGAAAAAGTTGCTCAGCCAAAATTTTGGCACAACATACACACATCAAAACAGTCATAACAGAAATTGTCATGTTCATGCTCAACAAGGATGTCTACCTGTGCTGAATTCCATAGCGCTTTAGTTCAAAAAAAAAAAGTTAGGTGGATTCTCACCTCACCAAACAGAAGAATCAAGGTCACTGAAATCAGGATAGCACCCCAAGCTGTGACCAGACTATCAAGAAAGATGGGAAGTGCCTGACAAAAGTAACAAAAGTTCCAAAACGGTAACTATCATTTTCCAATAAAAGTAACCAGATCACCTGTTGAAGATGCATCCATAATACATACCTCCATTGCAGCAGCATTATATATAAGTAAAGTACAAAGCAACAAATGCTGCTTTTTGACAACCGGTAATATCTTTGCTGTTCCAACAAGGGAAAGAGTTAGCAAGGACAGCATATAATCTGAACAATGAACATGCAGCATATAAAGTAATATCTGAGAATAATTGTCACTACCCATCATTAACTATCACTTAACTATAGGATCGCTATCCAGTTTTGTCATGTAATTTGCAAGTTTATCCGTCAAACTTTGCTGCATTTTGGGAACAAAAATTCTCATGTATAAAAACCCTTATTATGTAAAATTCTTACATTCTTTTCTTTTCTTTCATTCAATTAATTTCTTTAAAAAAAGAACATAAATTTCAAATAAACAAGCTAAATCATCAGAAATACAGATAACTTTGCATCAACCTTTCCTGAATTATTTTCATAAACTAAAATAAAGCAAAGATTTCAAGTAAAGCTAAGGCATCCACATCATTGCCTTCGTCTACACAGTAAAAGATTCATATTATTTTCTTCCCTTGATTTCGTCGAGCAAAAATTAATAACGCATCAATTCCATTTCTAAATAAAAAGAAAGAAAAAAAATGAAGGAAATGAAGAAATACCAGCATGTTTACGATCTTTGGGAGTACCAGACTTAGCAAGAACCTCAAGATCAACGAGACTCATGGACATAAGGCCCAGAGTAAGCCCCGACATCAACCCAGCGAACAGCACCAACAATACTATTAACAATATGTGAATAAAGAAATCCGTCTCGCAACATTTGTACTCCACCGCCATCCAATTTCTCTCCCTCTCCCCCTCCCCCCTCCTCTCTCTCGCAACACAACCTAACAAACCCCAAAGAAAGAAACCAAAGGCTTTGTTTCGCTAGAGAAATGATAAACAGAGCTGAACAACTCCGCCATTGCTGAAGCAAAAAAAAAAATTTCTGTAAGAGCTTGGCGTTATAGAGGGAATGCCAAGGAGTTCGTGGCTTTGTTAACAGAAAGGAGAGATAAATAGCATAAGATTTGCCGGTACAATGAAAAAAGTTGAGCAAGCCGCCGATTTGGCGTGAAAGGGAGAAGGTTTGAGTTTCGGACTTTCGGTACGGTTAGAGAGTGACGTGTGGCCCCTTGGGTTATGCTTTTCTGGCTGGATTAGAAATAATATGCGGTTCCCGTTCTATACAGTTGTCACTTTTGAGTTTATCGCTTCTAAGAGAGAAGAGATTGATTTATTCACACATTTAATGAAGATTGTGATCGATCCTCGAGGGAGGCAACGGTTGTTGGTTTCTTACATATAATAATAAGCAAAGTTTTTCCTATACTTTTTATATAAAAAAAATTATGACATCGTCACGTAATAACTGAGTAAACACATTAAATATTATATTATTATATTATATATCATATGAATATAAAATATTAATTAATATTAAATTCGAGGATTGATCGATTGATTTTTCTAAAGATTAAAGATTTTTATTAAAAATTTATTATACATCATGTCCAGTGGATTTTTTTCATATACAATGACTAGTTTAAAATTTTATATAAAGAATTGTTAAATAGTAATTAATTACATATTGCTTGATTTGATTAAAAATAATAAAATTTTATATTATATAATAATAATAAATTAAAAAATTACCTTTATTCACATAACATATAACTTAATCACATGATAATTAATGTGAGATATGAGATAAATATATTAATTATTACATTTTCACATTTGTCAACTCATGTTATATGTTACAAGGATAGAAAACATCATAAATATTGAGTTTGATTTTTTAATTTTCTATTAAGATTAAAGATTTAAAAAAAATTTTAATAGTTAAGCTAAAAAATAAAAATAAAAATTAAGATTTTGGATTAATTTATTGACATAAATATTTATCTTTTTACTAATTAATAAAATTTAAAACACTCAAATATTTAATTTATTAATTAATATATAATTTTTATTTAAAAAATTTGAAAATATTAAGAGAAAGTTAACAGATTTATATAATTTATTTATAGACAGTGATGCAAGAAAAAGGGGTGGTTTGATTGTTTTCCCTGTCACATCGTGTAAATCAGCATACGTCACTAGCGTCGAATTCATGGATCATGGTCCACATTCATGTGTATCTCATTTTCTCAAGAATCTCACATTGATGACCAACAATTAAATAAAACATAATGCTAAGAATTTTGAAACAAATAACAATTTAATTTAATTAGTAAAATTTTCCACTATTAATTATTAAAAAATATCAATAAAATATTTTATTTTATCAAATAAATCGATTTTTTAATTTTTTTCATTAATTATCGATTATCAATGTACTTGGTCCATGGTGATGAATTTTTGTTGTCTTTTGGAGTGTGAGACTTGTATGGCCCCATTAAATAAGTCCAAAGTCGTAAAAATTTAAAATAAAAAAAAATGCGTTAAAACGAAATCGAAAGGTTTCTTACAGTGTGAGAGCGGTAAGGTCTTGTTAGATATGTCCAAAACCCTTTTGTTTCTGATGAGATGAAGAATTAAAAATAGAGATTTGCACACACCTCCTTGTCATTTAGTCTAGACATAATATTTACTAGGATTTTGCAAAACTCAAATTGTTTTTTTCTTCGTGTTTATATTTTAATATTGATCGAACCATTTGACTCAGTTAAATTCGCGTGTAAAATCAGACAACGTGTATCCATAACGTGAAAAATTACAGTTAAGACAAACCAGCTTACTTGTACGTTGCAACTTGCAAGTCTGATACTGCTAGTACTATCAAATGGACCTTTCTTCCCAAGGGTGAGGACCAAGGGGAGGCGGAAGGTGGCCAGGGGCCTGGGGCTGGGGGGTGCCAACCCATGGATGCAACATGGCGTGCACGGCTCACCCTACACTTTTAATTTTTTAATGGAAATTGGGGCTAAGAAGAGGTCGAAGCAGAACCCAGGTGAGCTAGGTAGGACACCACATAAAAAAATTTATCAGTGAAGGACAGCTCAAATCCTTCGTTTTCTTTGCTTAATCATTATTAACAGACAAATCATCTTTATATGTAAAGTCAAACCAAATTAATTATCTATCTGCATAATTTCAATACCTATCCTTGATTTGGGACCATATATATGTTTTGGTAAAACCTAAGTAGTTTTTTTAATTACTATTATTTTGTAAAAGAGTATAGATTTGATGAATATTATCAATTGATCCTGATATTTATTATACACATAATATTTAAAAAAATTTATAAATTATTTAAAAATTTTATTACATTTAATTAAATTTTTATATTTTTTATTTTTTATTTTAAATCAAACAAAACTTTATATTTTTATTTAAACTAAATAAATTTTTATAATTAATTATTAATTTTAAATTAAAATATTATTTATTATTTTATATTATATAATATTGACGTGTCATATTGACATATTATAATGAATGAATGATAATGTAATATATTAATATTACATAATGATGTAATTTATGTTATATTTTTATTTTTTATAATAATATTATGTGATAAAAAATAATAAATAATACATTGATATTATATGATGATATAATTATAATAATAATTTTATTATTTTTTATGTATTTTAAAAGGAAAATAATACATAATTCCATTGTATGACAATGGCATGGACAACTCTTGACTTGCCAAATGGAAACCATACGTAGTAAAGAGGATTTAGAAACAGACTATGATGTCTTGTCAGACAAAGCAAATCGAAATGACATCAATTTGGTAGCCTGTCACCATTCACAGTTCACCAGCCCTATCGGATGATCTTCAAACGACAACCGCATTGCCATTGCCTTTCGGGTTCGGTAGGGTCAAATTATGTATGTTGGTTTTTCAAGGTGATACCATTCCCAACTTTTTGATTCAAATTTGCCTGCTGATGGGTGAATAATGGGGAGTGACTTTCATCACCATTTTCTTTTGATTTTGCAAAGTTTGATAAATCGATCGCAATCCTTGATTCGAAAAATCGACCAATTCATCTTAATAAGTATTTTATATATATTTACAAATGAAATATGTTTAAAATTTATTTTGAACCATTTAAAAATTTTATATTTTTTATTTTTAATCAAAAATTTATATTTTAATTTTTATTTAAATATATTTTTATGATTAATAATTAATTAATTATTTTTAATCAATATAATATTTATTATTTTATATTCACATGATATTGACGTGACATTAATATAAAAAGTGAAAACATCAACCAACTATCTTAGTGTTTATTTAATCAAAAAAATAAAAATTTAATTGAAATCATCATATCGCATTACATTGCACGTTCAAATAAAAATCATAAATAATTTTTTTATAAACAAAGACCACCGTATTAAATAACGATATTACTATTAGGCACCGCCAATTGAATGATCGATGTTTAAGTTAGTTTGCTTTTAAGTACTTTGGAGGATCACTTTTTCTTTAAGAAAGTATAGTCAATTTTATAATCAAAAGGGGGACCAAGCAATTTCATGACTGATGCAATGAATCAAGTTTAGATGAAATGGTAGAGTATATACAATTTTGGGTAACTTTCTTTTGTAGATGGATAGTATGAGTAGATGCAGGTTGGCTTTGGTTTCAACACATTGAAAAGAAATGGCCATTCCCTTTACAATATCTGTAATTAAAAGTTTAGAAGAAGCATATAATATAATCACGCAATGAAATATATATATATATTTAATCCGTTAACAACTAAAAACGGACGAACATCATACTCTAAATCTTAAAAATTTAAACCTTTATAACAAGATTAAAAAAAATATATAATCACAAAGTGAAATATATATTCTTAATCTATTGACAATTAAAAATGATAAACATCGTACTTTAAATCCTAAATATTAAATGTTAAACCCTAATTATATGTTTAGTAGAAGCATATATCACGTAATCATATATATATATAATCTATTGATAATTAAAAATAACGAAGATTGTACTTTAAATCTTAAGCTTAAATTTTAAATATTAAAATTTAATTATATATTTAAAATAAGCATATATCACATAGTGAAATATATTTCGTTAATAAATTGATAACTAAAAATGACGAATATTGTACTTTAAATTTTAAATTCTGAACATTAATTACTAAACCTTAATTATAAGTTTAGAAGAAACATAAATCACATGGTAAAATATATATCTTTAATATGTTGATAATTAAAAAAATTATTATATAAATTGATTTACGACTTTGTTGGATAAAATCAAAGATTTATCATTGGCATATATTATTTTCCAAAGTTAAAAGATTATTTATAATTTTAATGGAGATAGCAAAAATGTAAAAATGTAAAGATGTGCGCTAACGTAAGCAGGGTCCGCAGGTAAGCCTGCTGACCAATGTCGGAGTCTCGGGGAGGGAATCTTCTCTATCCCTTCCAACGCCAAATGGAATAGATCGTGAGATCAATGGCGACTCTGATCATACAAAAAAAGAAAGAAAAAGTCAAAATAAAAAACAGTTACTAAATACTATTTATAAATACTATTTATAGTATTATTTTATTAATTGAAAAATTTTGAGAAAAAGGGCGAATAGAGTCAAAGCTAGTAAGCAAATTTCTCACTGAGAGACTCAAAAGAGTAAAGACCAGATACAGATCTGGATCGGTGTTCCAAGAAAAACCCCATAAAAGAACAACTCCGCTTCTTCAAACCCCTTGTTTTCAGGTAAAATTCGGGTATTCATTTATTTAAACTGTACTTTACTTGAATTTGAATGCAACAGTGTTAGCTTTCATTTTTTTTTTCTTTTTAACGAATGTTAGGTCCAATTTTAGCTGTAGCATGGCTTTTAAGTGAGAAAAAGGAGAATTGGGTTTGGTAGATTATGAGAAAATATTGGATTCGATGGCGGTTAATCGTTAATTGATTGTTGATTGGAAGTGGGAAATCATGATTATGATCATGCAGCTTTAGGAACAATAATGTAGCCAATGCAGTTACATCGGGTTGAAGATTCTTTGATTAGTTCTTTATGTCATTAACAAAAAGTTGCTATGCTTTTGCAGTCTTGTAACCATGTCAAGGAGGCCCGTAAATCCTGCTCGACGCTTTGCTGATGGTGGAAGCATCCCATTTGTGGGCTCAGTGCAGTCTAAAACACGCTCATCACGTTTGTTATCTATTGGGCTTTTGGTTGTGGTAATTTCGACTTCCATCTTGTTTTTTTATCTTTTGTGTTTTTCTTCATCCATGCCACTTTGTGTTAGAGTTCTTCTGTTACAAGATGGCATTCTTTGCATCCAAAAGCTTGCAATTGCTGCCAAATATATTGACTTATTCACCATATTTCACGATCTATTAGCTTTCTGCACTGAACATTATTACTATAAAGTGTGCTTTGAATGCAAGAATATGACCTAATTGCTCCTTGAAACTTTCAGGGTGCAATTCTTCTGATTGGCTATTTGCATAGTGGTTCAGGTTTGTGTCTCTTCCTGTCCTCGTTAAACTTTTCTTTCTCAGAGGCAATAGTTGAATTAGCAAAGATTCATGAAATGATCTCTATGACATGCTAACTGAGATAAAAAAACCATTATCTGTTGTCGTTTCCAACTTTACTCATAGTTACATGGTTTTTTTTTTTCACAATTTTTCAATTTTTTTGGTTGCAGATGGATCCATCCGTGAAAAAAAGGCATTAAGTAAAACTGAAGGTAACTGCTTATGATATCTTGTTATTTTAGTTTCCAAGCTTCTGAATAATTTGCATATTGGATATGATGGATTGTTGGTCTATGATGCCCCAGTCTATGAGAGGGTTTTGTAAGAGTTACTTTTAAAAACGTTTCTAAATATTTCCAGTTTGAAATCTTCTGCTAATTTTATATTACAAATGATTTGTAGATGGGATTGTCAAACTCATAATGCCTGCCTAAACGCTTTTCCTAAATTTTGGATATGTATCAATGACCTGCAGTTCTAGAACTCTTTAGAATAATTTACTGTTACATACCATTTTCTTTCATTAGCACTTGTAAAGTTGTAATTGTTAGGGTGAAGTTGTAATCTTACTCTTGAGGATTCGATGTTGCATCTGTTCAATTGATTCTCTGCCTTGGGTGTCCATTCCCATAAAAGAAAGAAGCCAGGGAGTCCATATTGCAGATTTTGATTTGGTAGAATACTTTGATGTATTTGCAGGTGGTTCTTCATGCACGTTAGAAGTTCTGAGGGCACTACCTGTTCTAAAGAAGGCTTATGGTGACAGCATGAATAAAGTATTGCACGTAGCCCCTGATACTTGTTCGGTGGTTTCCAAATTATTAAAAGAAGAGGATACTCAGGCCTGGGGTGTGGAGCCATATGACTTAGATGATGCTGATGTCAATTGCAAAAGTCTTGTGCGGAAAGGCATTGTGCGAGTGGCAGATATCAAGTTTCCTCTTCCCTACCGTGCAAAATCCTTTTCCCTAGTCATAGTGTCAGATGCCTTGGATTACTTGTCTCCTAGGTACCTTAACAAAACTCTTCCAGAACTGGTGAGGGTATCAGCTGATGGTGTTATTATATTTTCTGGTAAATTCCTCATTGTGTTTTATGCATTTGAAATAAAATATTATCTTTTGTATATGTGTGTGCATGTATTCAAAGAAAGCTGAAACCTAATTCTGAGTTGACAAGAAATTGGAGCTTCTTTAGCTGCTTTGTCGATCAAATCTTATCTGGGTTCACCGTCAGCTTCAGCAAGATTTCTGCTAATTTCTACATTAATCAATATCACAAAATCAATGGCGCCTGACTTTTTGAAGTATTTATAATATGCATTCTTGCCTGCAAATTTTTGTTTCATTGGAACATAATTCAGGTTCTGTAGTTATCTTGCTGATATCTGATACCATGAGCAGGTTATCCAGGTCAGCAGAGAGCTAAAGTTGCAGAGCTATCCAAATTTGGTCGTCCTGTAAGTGATTGATTATTTATAGATCATCTGAAGGATATCTTTATTATATTTGGATTTATTATTTTCTTTTGAATTTAGTAGTTGCAAACTTAATCAGTTTGCTTTTGGTGCCTTAAATAGGAGAGTAATATTTATGGTGGTTTCAGAAAAATTTCTATGCTGTCATGCATGTATGCTACTATGATAGATTCATCACATAGCTTGCATTTGGATTGGAGTCTAAGGTCAACTTGAATCACCTTAAGTACTTGCTGTAGCATTTGTTTGAAGAGAAACATAACGGGTCTAGCTATGCTGTTCGTGCTTTGAATTCTTTTTCCTGGGAAATGAGACCATAAATTTCTGGGATTTTTAACTTGAAGTAGGGTCTGATACTATGAAATGCTATTTTCTATGAAGGCAAAATTACGAAGTTCATCTTGGTGGATAAAATATTTTGTTCAGACAAAACTAGAAGAGAATGAAGCTGCTGCAAAGAAGTTTGAACAAGCTTCGACCAAGAGGTCATATAGGCCAGCTTGTCAAGTTTTCCACTTAAAGTAGTACCGTTGAGAATCGCAGCATCATAGGGTCACCACTCAAGTCAAGCTCATCGATGATTATGAAGACCATTCCAACGGCATCTTTTTTTTTTCACCCAAAGGGTAAATCGTGTTGATTAACGAACCCTGGATTGTTATTTTGTGTACCAATTGTCAAGCGATGGATCTTTCACTCGAAGTATCATACAGGGAAGTGAGTTCCTTCGAATTGGCTTCTGTGTTTGTGTATCATTTTTTAGTCTTCCGGGCTTTTTGGTTTCCCAATGATGTTGATGTTTCTTGTAGTTTCAGCACGATATATCTTGTATTTGCAATTGTATGTATCATCCTTGGTGAATCCTAAAATACCTTTCAGAAAGCTTTGATTATAGTTCTTTGTTAATGCTAGGCATACATTTTAATATTTGCCATTACAAAAAACTTAATTATAATTTTTATCTCGGGTTTACTTTTGATGTATTGTCGACATATAGCATCTATACATTATCACTTAATCATAAAGTATCGTATTATAAATATGTAATAGTCAAGAATTCTCAGTTTTTTAATTTATTTATTAATGAAATTGTAACATATGATTAATTGATAATATACAAAATTTGTGAATGCTAAACGGGCTTTCTTTTTAGCAAGTCCATTTTGCCCTTGGGCTTTGGCCCAAATAATTGGCAAAAACCTGAGGAGAATTAGGAAAAAAAAAATAATAAAAGACCAGCGAAGGCTCAGCTCATTTAAGTAGTGTACAACGGTGAGCGGCAACCGCCATGGCAGCAACTAAGAAATTCTCTTCTCTCTTCCCTCTGCTCTCTCTCATCTGCTTCGTCTCAGTCTTTTTACTTCTCTCTCTTTCCAGAAAGGCCTCCATTTCCTCTTCTCCAACTCATCCCCAAGTCCTCCAATTTAAACCCATCGCCGCCGCCAATAACATCGACGCCTATGCCACTGGATCCGACACGGATGCGTCGGACGGGTATTCGTGCGATTACTCCGACGGGTCGTGGATCTACGACCCGGATGCCAGATTCGATAGGTACGACAGCAGCTGCAAAGAGATATTTAAAGGATGGAATTGCATTATGAACAACAAATCTAACGGTCGAGATATCTTTAAGTGGCGATGGAAGCCTCGTAACTGTGATCTCCCGCCGTTCGATCCGCTCAAGTTTCTTCATACTTATAGGGATACTAACATTGGTACTCTCCTCTCTTTCTCTCTCCCTCATACTAACATTGGACTGATATTCGAAATTCAATTGCTTTTTAGTATAATTTTGAAGTTAATCGAATCAGTTAGTGTTCTGTTAATTTTCACTCGTGTCCCTAAAATAAAGATTACATTTTTAATTTATGTTCGATTTTATGTTGGGATGTTGTGCCTTGATTAGTAGGCCTTACCAATTTCCAACAGTGCAGGGTTTGTTGGGGATTCCTTAAACAGAAACATGTTTGTTTCTTTGTTTTGCACTCTGAAACGTGTGTCGGGTGGAGTCAAGAAATGGCGTGCGGCCGGAGCTGATCGCGGCTTTACCTTTCTTCAGTATAATCTTACAATTGCATATCATCGAACTAATCTTTTGGCACGTTATGGTAGGTAAGCTGATTTAAGCCCTTTTTATTACTATAAATAAGTAAAGGTCTTTTGTGGGTTGCATTTCATTCCATGGTGTGGACTGATATTGTTCATGGTCGCGGTTAAAGTAGTTCGCTCTGGCTTTTTTAATGCAGGTGGTCAGCTAATGGTAATGGTGGTAAGTTGGAAGCTCTTGGATATAAAGAGGGTTATAGAGTTGATGTTGATATTCCAGAAGGCACGTGGGAAAAGGCTCCAAGCTTCCATGATATACTAATCTTCAACACAGGACACTGGTAGTTTTCATTTTTCTTTTTGATATGTTGTAGACTATTGATGATTTCTTGAGATTTTCGGTGCTGAACTTTTTTATTTGCATGCAATGGTAGCATATGTTTATGTGCTTGTTTGTTAGACGCAAGTTGTTCTTAGCTTTCAGATCCTAATTTCATGTTAAATGACAACGACCAATGGTGGAAGCATTGTAGGGCTTTCTCATATGGGATCTGAAATGACACGTTAAATTGCCAAAGTTGGATATGGTTTTGTCAAGTTATACGTACTTATTAAAGCTTTTTGGCACTGGCTGTGAAATGTGTTTTGCTTCGTGAATGTGCTATATATTTATGTTGGTTCCTGGCAACAATTTCTAGATATTCTAATCCATGTTTTTCCATCTTGTTATTGGAGATCTCCTGAATTAGATTTACCAATTTGAGTCTTTTTTAATAGGTGGTGGGCTCCTTCAAAATTTGACCCTGTCAAGTCACCCATGCTGTTCTTTGAAAAGGGTCTGCCTGTGATCCCTCCAGTACCTCCTGATGTTGGCTTGGATAAGGTTTTAAAACATATGGTATGTTATTGCACATGGTATTTAATAGAATTTCTAATAAAATAAATAGGTGCTTTAACAAGTTATTAGTCGCTGCTGCCTGCACAAACTTAAATAGAGCTTGAACTGTCTAAATGCTTCTATTCCTTATAATGTTCTCTTAGAGGCGTGCAATTTTTGTGTAGGAAAACACTTGCTTCGGCAGAATTATAGCTACTGTTTTTCCTTCATTCTGATCATTATTTTGGAGTACTTTGAAAGTAACTACATGCTCCTTTGTTTGAATATCATCAATGTTATGAAGCAGAAATCAATGAAAGCTGGATATGCAGCCTGCATCTTTTTTTAATTAATATTTTTTTCTTTGTCTGGTGTGTGTTTCCCCTCTCATAATTCTTTTTCTTGTCTATTGACAGATACAGTTTGTGGAGAAAAACATGCAACGAGGTGCTATTAAATTGTTTCGCACACAATCACCAAGGCATTTTGAAGGAGGGGATTGGGACCAAGGTGGCTCATGTCAGCGGTTACAGCCTTTGTTACCTGAACAAGTGAGTCTCTTTAAGTTACTACCACTGCTAATTACTCATTGAACACTATAATTGGTTAATCTAAACGGGCGACTTGCATCTTATAATACCTTTCAAATAAAACTCACATCTTATTATATACTGATTTACTTTAGTCATTTTTTAAGGGAAAGAAAAAAACCTACTTCGACTCTTGCTTTGTTTCCACTCTGGATCAAGGTTAATGGGTTTGATTAGTTCATCTTTTTTCTTAGGTGGAAGAACTCTTCTCATTGAAGAATAATGGGACAAATGCAGAGGCAGGCCTTGTAAATCAACACCTATTCAAGGCCCTCAAGGGGTCTAAGTTCCACATCTTAGATATTACCCGTATGAGTGAATTCAGAGCAGATGCCCATCCATCCTCAGCCGGAGGAAAGAAACATGATGACTGCATGCATTGGTGCTTACCGGGAATTACGGATACATGGAATGACCTATTTGTAACACATCTAAACAGTCTTAAAATTGGAAACTGAAGTATTATTACTAACATTATTTTATTTAATTATTTACCAAAACTGTATTGCTTATGTTATGTGTTTCTGAAGCAATTTGTTAATTTTGATTCATTTATGGTGATGGGTTTATAGTTAAGCTAATTGGTTACCAATGGCCTTGTTGCCAGAGTCAAATATTCAGGTGCACTTGTTATTATTTGTTTCACCTTTTGCAAGAGTTAATTTTATTTATTGATGAATTTCAGGAAAAAGAAACCAAAGAAGAAAGAGGGTCAATGCTCAATCTCCTTAGGTAGTTTTACATCATGAAGCTCTTGGTATATCATAACAAAGGAGGCTAATCGACCTCAACTGTCCATCCCATCTTGTCCTCGATAAGACCAGTTTGAATTCCTGTTAATGTTGCATGCAATTTCTGAGCCACTGGTTCTTCTCCCATTTTGTATTCAATCCTGCATTAATATGATCAATAAGCATATGCTGCCAATGTATAATGATTGACAGATTATAAATGGTTCTAAGATTTTTTCTTACCTTTTACCCTGGTAGGTTATACTTACAACAGACTTGAGAACCATAGCTGTTCCTGTGCAGAAGACTTCTTCAGCATCGAATACCTCCTCGATCGGAACATCTCGTTCCTCAACCTGAACACCAGAGTTCCTAGGAATGTTATGATGAAATCGGGGCAAACGTTGTTAGAAGTATTTTCTGACTGATCAGTTTACCTGGTAACCAAGAGTTGATGCGATTTCGATGATGCTTTTTCTTGTGATTCCTGGGAGAATAGTCCCGTGTGCTGTTGGAGTAGAGATAACATTTCCCTGCAGAAAAAGAATACATAACATGAGTCTTTTTGACTTATCATACCTCTTTGTAAACTCATGAGTGTTACCTTGAGAACGAAGATGTTGAATGCAGAACCTTCCTCGATGTTTCTTCCAGTCAATGCATCAAGAAACAAGACATCAGTGAATCCTCTGGCTTTTGCTTGACCTAATGTCTTGTAGATCTGCATGTGCAATCAATTAGTATAGTCCAGAAAGCCGCATGCAAACTTTGAAATATTACATGAAAAACGAGTTCTCACTGGTGAATAGTTAGTGACAGCTTTGACTCCTCCTGTACCACCAGGAGCAGCACGACAGACCTTGTCTTCAACGACCAAGTTCATAGGACTCTGCAAAACCAGATTATTACATTAACACCCAGATTCCAAAGCCGTCTGATTTCTTTTCATTCTGATGAATAATTTTCTGACAGCAGCATACCTTATGATAATTGCCCACGGGGGAAGCATAAGCTAAGAATGTGTACTCGGATGCTGGCTTAACTCCCAGATTTGGGCCAGTTCCCATGAGCAGTGGCCTGATATACAGTGCCCCTCTCCCATGCGGTGGTACCTGTGTGTATATATATATAAACATGTTCCCAATTTGATTACTACAAAAAAATTCTTTAACAAGAACATGAATTCATTTCCTGGCATGGTACTGCCAAGTCTCATGTTTAATACACACCCATCGCTTGTTGGCCAGGACAGTCCTTTTAACAGCATCTATGAATTGCTCAACTGTTGGCGATGGCATGCACATTCTATCCGCACCCATCTTCATCCTCAGGGCATTCTCTTCCGGCCGGAACAGCAGAATTCCGTCATCTTCCTTCCTATACGCTTTCAGTCCCTCGAATAATCCCTGATAGCGCCATTTTTTTTTCACATAAATTTTAGCATCAGATAACATTGGTTGCTAGCTATACTTGCTCCATGATTAGCTGGTGATCAGTACTGCTCACCTGGCCATAGTTCAATATTCCAGATGAAGGGCACAGCTCGATGTTTCCAAAACGAGTGAGGATTCCTTCGGAAAAGATTTCTTCGTCTTTAGAGCAATTCATTACGTACATGTAATCTGTTTTAGTTAGAGCAAATCCAAGTTCATCCCAATTGACATTGGCATATTCTGTCTTGCCGCTGCTGTGACAACACAAAGGATTCAAGGTCACAAGATTTAGCAAAAAAAATGAAAAACATGACTGCAATGGCATGCAATAAACAACAGACGATGTTAAACATTAATACAATTCTTGGCCAATTCATAATAGAAGCCAACATTTCAAGAAGGAAAAATATTTACTAGGATCTTACCATCGCAGCTGCTGTTGAGTAGAACCCATTGGGAAAATCTTAAATTTTTGTTCAAGAACAGAAAATTAAGAGAAAGGGAAGGAGAAATCAAATTGGGGTTGTGAGATTAATGTGAAGGAGAGTATGAACTGCGAAGGTTTTATATTGAAGAAACGTGAAGAAATTAAAATTTGTCGATGAGAATAAGCTTTAGGTGTAAAGAAAAAAGTTTGAATTTATTGCCAAAGGAAAAAGGAAAACAAAAGGGACTGTTACGGTTTCAGGCTAATTAAGGGAGATTCTTTTCACTCTTTTACAGCTAAAATATCTTTAATAAATCATTTTTCCCCTTTATTTCCAATAATTAACTACACGTGGTTCATTATGCTTAATATGAAAACAAAAAAAAATTCTCATAAGCAAGTTAGTATTTTTTTATAATATAATATCTAAAAAGAGATTTTAAATTATTTTAAAAAATCTAATAATTAAATTTTTATATTTTTATTTTGAATTAAATAATTATTAGTCAAAACATCATATATTATTTTATATCACATGATGTTAACGTGATATGCTGACATATCATAATAAACAGTAACGTGATATGTTAAAATGATATGTTGACATGATTATATGATGTTTTTCATCCTTCACTTCAAATGTCTTGATGTACAAATTGTTAATTATAACAATTTATTTAATTTAAAATAAAAATATAAAATCTTGATTGACCGTAATAAAACAAATAATGACTTATCATGTTTTTGATGTATAGATTTTTGTGGGATGATTTGTGTAGAGTTCCGTTGTTTGGGGTTTTGATTGTTTTGAGATATGGATAGAGATGCTTCTTGATCTTGACCAACAGGTCGTTGTTTTGCTGAGTTCGGTCTTCATTTAGATAGGGGCTCTTGTAGGTTCTCTACTACCGGAATTGGTAATGTTTGTATCTATAATTACTATGAAATCAAAGTTATCTTTCAAAAACTTTTTTTTGGAATAGTTCAAATATATTTAAAACGGGAAGAAGACTTTTTAATTGAAGTTTGGTCTATCTATTAATTAGTTATTGAGTATACAATTATACATATTAATTACTTTCGGTTAATCTATTTATTAACTTCTAGTAATCAATTGATTTTGAACATTAATTTTAATAAAAACTTTAAAGATTCAAACTTGATAATTAAAGAATTTCATTTTAAAATAAAAAGGTAACATCGTAAACCACTTGTAAAAACTTATTGTTTTTGTAAGTTATTTGTTTTTTTATTATTATTCTAATTTTATTTTTTCAAATAAGAGATCATTGCGTAAATCGTGGAGTGTTCACTTAATATAGTAACCGTTCTCTTTAATAATTTTTACGATCTCATATGTAACGTAACAAATTAAAAAGAAAGCATCTCGTAAATCATTTTTAAGAATTAACGAATAAATCTAACTAATAAGAAAGTGGGATCATTAATCATAGATAGATTAAGTTTAGCTGTAAAGCATATTTATGTGCAATGATGTTGTCAAAGTGGTACCATCAATAGTTAATCAATCTAATATATAAAGGAGTGGGATCCAATTAAATTAATGTAGCTTAAGCTTAGCTATAAAGGATAATATATGCAATGATATTCTCTAATTGTACCATCACTTGTTAATCCAATTAAAGTAATGTAGCTTAAGCTTAGCTGTAGTGGCTGCCATGATTCCATTCCCAATTGAAGGCCTAAACCCACGACATTAAGGAAATTTGGTTTGGTCCTATCAATATACAAATTGTACTTTATTATATTAATTGTAAGTATTAATCAAAATTATAGCAATTATCTCACTCATTAGAATCCCTTTATGGGAACATCTCATCGCGTTGACTAGGAGAATAATTGGCATATCTTCACGGCACATACCTGTAAATGCTGGATTCATAATTTTCCAGTGCAGTCGTGACAGGCCTGGCGTAAGATCTTAGCTGCAAATTAAGAGAATATAAAGAAAATTAAGATTTTAATAAGTAATTAGGAACATAAATAAAAAATCTTAATGAATTCATTTCCGCGCTTATTTTGATTTCTGATTGATTTGCGATGAAGAAAAAAAAAATCAAATTATGCAATCAATCTTTATACTTCATAAAAATATGTGAATTTTTTACATTCATTTTTACAATTTTTTTCCTTTCAAATAAGATCTCGAAAATACCACATCGGAAAAGTGTGTGAAAATTGATCCACTCTAGAGACCTTATTTGAAAGGAAAAAAAATACAAAAATGAATGTAAAATTTTTTTCGAATAAACAAATTAAACCCATTGATCTAAGAAAATTATTTTACACCCTTTAAGAACATAAGATAATTTTTCAAAAACAGACGTTTCACCCTCCCCTCCCTGACCTATCCCTTGACCTCCTTGGGAAATAAAAGGTTACCAAATAATTTTTTTACAAAAAAAAGAAAAAAAATAATTTTCAAAGAAAATTGTTTTTGAAGGTTTAGTTTTGACATCAACATGAGAGCAAAATAAGTGACAAAAGAAGTCACCAACTAGGAAAATTGACCCATATCAGGCCATTTGGATGATTCTTGCTCCTTTTATTCCTACTAATAATATCCTCTTTGCTTTTCCAAAAAGAAAGAAAGTGACAGAGAAGTCTTAATTAGGTTATGAAATCAAAACTCAGGCTGAAGAAGACATTAACATACCTTTGGCTTTGACAGGAGGCTTTCAATTCTTGAAAGTTGATTCACATTTCTAGCGCAAATGCTTAGACCAAACATGGCTTGCCTACTCAAAAACATATTGAGCTTTAGAAATGACCTAGAAACTCTTCTGCACAACAAATGAGCAAAGCAAGTGACATATATATATCATGCATGCAAGCTTCTGGTTTTTATACATTTGAAGAGTTCACAAAGCTTTAGGATTCTGTCAATCAGCATAACCACGTGCATAATTTTTTAGAACCCTTGGTATCTTTCTTGTCTACAACGTTTCTGATTGCTTTCTTATCTTACTGGGCACATGGCTGCATCGTTATAACCGACCAATGACTTCTATTCATATTATACTTACATGTGCATTTTTTTTTTTATTTTCTGTGATTTGTATTTGATTTAAACATGCTTATGACTAAGGATCCAACCTGTTTCTAGTACGAATTGCTTACTTTTCTTGTCAAAGAGATCGGATTTTGTTTTAAATTACTTACCTGGCAATAAGAAACACCTGGAAATCTATGATATGAATCTTCTGCAAGATCACCTGCAAATTCATCAAAATCTATTCGCGGAACATATGAATTCCACTCTTCAATTTTCTTTTCTTATCATTAAATTTCTGAAAGTTCCCCAGAAAAAGGATGACAAGTCATGTTCTTATATGGTGGGAGAATGGTGCTACCAATTTATGGACTTTGCCCTTCCTGCAAACCATAAAGACCTTGGTTTGTTGTTAGTAGTATTACTTCCACTTACCGTCTGGGCTAAACCTGGTAAGCCAATTAAATCCATCACGTTTCTTGGCAGCCAACTTAATTGGGTTGGTGACCTGGTGGGCATTAAATGCTGATGGCATCAGATTTAAGAAGACCGATAGCTTTGTGAAGAAGCAGGAGAAGTTGGATGCAATTCAATGCATGAAATTAATGCGCCAATGACTTTGGAAAGAAATTGTTAATTATTGAATCAGATTCAGCAGTTACGGTGCTATGAGTTTTGAATAAATGTAAAAGATCTCAGATGTTATGGAGATTGTTTCAACGAATTGATATTTCATGAGATGTTATTGGAGGTGTTCTTTTTAAAAATGTGTTCAGAGAAATGGAATTATCATGCTGATACTTTGATAAAAATGAAGCTGAATAGAAGTGATATGTTTGTGGCTTGATGCTTGTTGGGTGTTTGGCTTTTGAAATTACTATGATGATAGGTTTAGAGGTGTGCAAATGCAAATCGAATCGAAGTAAGTTCAGTTAGTTCTATTCTACGAATAATTCGGTTAAGGTAGTTTGATTGTTAGAGTTAATTCGGTTCGATTTCAGTTAAAAATTTTTCTAACCAAACTAATCGAACTTGAATAAAGATATAATGGGGTTTTCTCATGAGAAATAAATCATAAAGTATTTGTTGTTGTTTTTATCCATATTTTTTATTATTTATTGTTTGTATCAGTATCAATCTTATTTATTTTAATTATTTATCATCATTTTTAACATTTTTGTAGTATTAATCTATAAAAAAATACAACATAAATAAATATATACAAACAAAAAAAAAATTTCTCAAATTTGATTTTCTTAAACCGATCCGAACTAACCATATTATAATTCAGTTTCAGTTAATTTTGTTATTTGTGAAATTTGATTTGATATTGGTTATTTTTAAATATGAGTTCGATTAGTTTGATTATTAGATATCTAAAACTGATTTATGATCAAATTTTGTATTGATTTATGATAATTAACAAGCCAATTTCACTTAACATAAAAAATTAGTAAGATTGAACACAACTAAGAATACGTAAATAAGAAATAATGTATCGTTTCAATCTGATAGATTTATTAAGTGAAGCTGTCAACATGACAGACAGCCTCAAAGTTAATCATATAAAGAGAGAGAGAGAGAGTGCACTTTTCAACACTGCATTGCGAAGGGAGAAAGGAGAAGCTCAATCAAGTGCAACGGTCCATCCCTTCTTGTCTTGGATAAGACCCATTTGAATCCCGCTAAGCGTTGCCCGCAGTTTATTACATACTGTTCCTTCTCCTGTCTTGTATTCAGCCCTGCAATCGCACAATCACATATACAAAAATTTAGCCAAATTATCGAGATTAAAAAAAATTTGGGGCATGGGAAGAGGAAGAAAAAACATTGTTTCTCTAGAATTACATGACATCTATACCTTGTATCTTGGTAGGTTATGCTACCAACAGGAGTAACAATCACAACCGTTCCTGTGCAGAACACTTCATCAGCACTCATCAGATCCTCCACTGGGATATTGCCCTCCTCAACCTGGTGCAAAAATCAGGAAAAAAAAGATTCTGAAAATATTGTTCTAGAGATTTCTTGCTTGACTAAGAAGCTATAAATCAAAAACAAGATCAATATGCTGAAGTTGAGGGATTTCGTCTTTGGTTAGCTGAGAATTTGCTGGTTGATGAGAGTAAGGATGATCACCTGATATCCCATATCAAGAGCCAGTTCCATGATGCTCTTTCGTGTTATTCCAGGCAGAACAGTTCCATTTATTGGAGGAGTTGAAATAACATTGCCCTATATAACATGGAGGACAATCATGGGAACATAGAGCAATTTACTTCGGGGATGGAAAAGTCTTTGCAATAAGAGTCTTGACAAGTAGGCTATGTTATACCTTGACAATAAAGACGTTAGATGAAGAAACTTCCTCAATGCATTTTCCAGTTGCTGCATCCAAAAACAGGACATCAGAGAATCCTTTGGCTTTGGCTTGAGATACTGCTTCGAAAACCTATAGCAATTAGCTTAGTCAAATTAGAACTGACTGATCGCAGTCAACGGACAAATCTACCATGGTTTTTTAGTTTCTTTGTGGAATTCAAACTTACAGGTGAGTAATTGGTGATACTTTTGATGCTTCCAGTTCCACCAGGAGAAGCACGGGGAAGCTTATCCTCAATATACAAGTTTGCAGCGCCGTGATTGGTCTGAAATGCACGTTATACCAAAATCCAGAACTAATTAGGCAATTTTGAGTGAGGATTGATTGTTTCTTAGGTCCAGATATGAATTCCCAATATAGAACCTACCAAGAAGTGGTTCCCAATGGGAGTGCCAGATATCATAAAAGTGCATTCAGGAGCAGGAACAAGTCCCAAAACAGGTCCACTTCCCATCAGCAGAGGCCTAAGATACAATGACCCTTTTCCATGCGGAGGCACCTAGTTCCAATCAAAGCACATACTGTGAATGAAAAAACAAAGGACTAGCTACAATAGAAGTGATAGCTAACTTAAGGAGGGGAGGCTCTTTCTATTATCCAACGCTTATTGGCAAGGACAGTTTGCTTTATGGCTTCAACAAATTGCTCAACAGATGGGGATGGCAAGCACACTCTTTGTGCACCCATTTGCATGCGCTTAGCGTTCTCATCTGGCCGAAAGAGCAAAACTCCACCATTTTCTGTCCTGTATGCCTTTAGACCTTCAATCAATCCCTGATGCCACAACCCGGGATTTGGGTTTTGTCAGGATTAATAGTTTGAGATAAGACTTTCATTACAAGTTAATTTGACCGTGCTCACCTGTCCATAATTCAGAACTGCAGAGAATGGGCTTATCTCAATATTACCATAGCAAACAAGCTGTCCTTGTGGAAAGTTCTCTTTGTTAGAGCATTTCATTACATACATGTAATCTGCCGGAGTTAGAGCAAAACCAAGTTGGTCCCAATCGATGTCAGCGTATGTTTCTTCACCATCTCTGCTTCCAAAGGGCCAAAAACTTAGATTAAAGAATTGCTGACAGCATTCTAATTTGTGTACACTGAGGCTGCAAACAATGGAAAATACCTGGTAACAGATGTGAATGAGACTGGTGCTGGAGCCATAATCTTAGCTGCAATCAAG
The DNA here is from genome assembly GCF_000208745.1 of Theobroma cacao. Taxonomy (NCBI): domain Eukaryota; kingdom Viridiplantae; phylum Streptophyta; class Magnoliopsida; order Malvales; family Malvaceae; genus Theobroma; species Theobroma cacao. The sequence continues at coordinate 1,725,913 of NC_030851.1, read as the reverse complement.
AGAAAGGATAAGTACGTTAGGAAGCCAACAGGTTGCTCTGATGCAGTGTACGAAATCAGAAGTAGCATTTTGGGTTTGAGTAGTTTTAAGTTTTAACTCAAAGTTTGACGGATTCTAACGCATGGCTTGATTCAAATTTGAAAAAGAAAAGTCTAATCGTTTGAAAGTAGCATTTTTCTTAAAAAAAAAAAAATTTCTAAGTTGATATTCATGGTTACTTATTCAAAGACGCTACTACCAAATCAAACTCAATTTCTGGTCCAAAGAAGTGGCCTAAATAGATAAATTTTCATCAATAGTATTTCATCAGACTATGTACTCACAATGTCATTGTCTCTTCCAAGACTAAAAACCCTGGAAATTGATCATGAAACAAGGAAAATTTGCGGCAATAAACTAAAAAATAGATTGAGAAGAATGACAACACCTTGGAGAGAAAGAAGACTGAAGCCTTGAAGGGTGTCTCAAACTGTGGCTAAAATTGCAGAAACTTAGTAAGACAAGCCATCATCATGTTTAACTTTTAGGACACTGAATGAGTACATTAATTGTAAGAGCATCAAAGTAGTTTATGTTCCAATTCAAGCAGAGAATCTGAAAAATAAAAGAAAAAATCACTTAAAATCAGGAAATTTGGACATTCTGCAGTCGAAATTCATGCTACTAAAAGAGTGCATTACTGTCTTCATTGCTGCTATATTTTGCCTTCTGGGTTGCTATATTGGTCCCAATCCGATTTTTATCATTAAAAGTTTGATTTCTTTTATTCAATTTGATCTTTTACTGTATGTTAACATTTCTGAGTTATTATTATGAATTATTCAATTGTTTTACGGTATTCATATCAGTAAATTTTCATCATAACGTCATTTATTCCTCTCATTGTTAGTATTTTTAAAATATTGTTCATTATCTTGACTGGTTAATTACTGGATGTTTGATAAGTTACCTTGATTGTAGTGAAGAATCCCCTAATTTCTATAAGAAGGAAAACCCTTAATGATAAGTAATTAGACCATTTCTTTGGATACAGAATTAAGAGAGAACATGAAACTGAAGAAAGAGAGTCAGCAGGCCCAGAAAAAGGAGACAAAAGTAGATGATTTGCAGCTGATTCTGCAAGATTTCTAACTTCAATTCTTGAAATTAATTATCCACAGATTTTTTCTCCTTTTGCTTTTGAAATTTCATGATTTTTTCTATCATACTATTTTTTAATTTTTAAAATTTCAAGACATTTAAATTATTCTTAACAGAACAAGTAATCATTTGATCCGATATTGACCATTCGTTGATCTTTTATAAATTTTAATTATGAAATGAGAAAATTTTATAGGATTATATACATGATTACTAGCTTGATTGCTTATGAATTCTTTTTTCCTTGAATTTCAACTGAGAATAGAGATCAATCAAATATTATTTATCGAGTACTTATTGAAATAAAAAGAAGAAAGGAAATCATTATAAGATAAAAAAAAAAAAAACAAGAGTGGAAGACTTGGAAACAAGGAACTGATTATAAAACACTTTCTCCAAACAAAGAACAATACTTATTACTAACCCATTTCTTATTACTAGTAAACAAATGAAAGGAAGGCTTTTAGGCAGTGAAATGCAACTATTGTAATGCTATGCTGATATTTTTCCAATAGATGTTTTTTTAACTATTATGATGTATGTAGTTATAGGAGCCTGGAATGAGGTTGTAAATGGATAATCAAATTGTCAGGAGGAACGTGAAGCATACACTGTTATCTGTATCAGGTTTGACATGGGAGAGCCCGGTAGATTGAACTTGGGTGCTGCAAGGAGTTTCGCTGCTGTCAATGCAGCAGAGGAAAGTCATGTCCTCGGCTGTAATGCTTTGATAATGAATAAAATGAATGACTTATCAACCAAAAACAAGGTCCACAAATGAAAATCAGTGGATGAATTGGGCTTTACGAGAACTTAATGAGCCAATCTGGAACGACCACTCCAGGCAACGTCCAAAACGTGAGAGCCTGTTAACCTTTTAGAGGCCCAATTTTTCAGATTAGAAAATGCATAGTACCTGTACACATGCTGTGGCAATTGCTTGTAAAAGGATGTATCCCGGGTTTCATGCATCAAACTGCGGCGTCAAATGAGAACTTCTCGATTTACCATCAAGTCAAAAGGTAAACTTTACTGAATCAACCTTAGCTTTCTGTCGTTGAAATGGAGAAATCAGAAAACCGGGCATCTCCATCTTATAGGCGTTAATTCCGTAATGACATGTCAATACTTGCTTAATTTATGGATTAAAACTACTTAATGCATGCTTCTAGTCTTTGCTTTATCTTCGTGTTCGTACCTCTCACTTCATCACATGCTGCTAAATGCTAATTGCATATATTTATATTCTATATATCCATTGCTGATAAGGTGAGTAATCGCTTTTAACGAAATAAAGTTACATTCATTAGCTAGAAGATGAACGAGTACAATGACAGCAGATTCAAATCAACACTCATTTTACCATCGATTATTAATCAATTGATCTATGCTTTTCAAAAGAAAATATTAGTTTTGTTTGTGCAGCTCAACATATATAATTACATATGCTCATAATTAGCATCTCATTTTGCATGAATCTTTTCCAATTGAAAAACCATGTTCATGTATATGCATGTGTAAAGAAAGTCATCATCTAACAAAGAAATCTCTTATGTTCATCCGTGAAATGTAGGGTCTAAATCATCACATGAGTGTGTCTGTCATCACTTGCTTGTTCAATATGCGACCAAACATTAGAGTTCTTGAATCTTTATCTCTGCTTTTGTTTTGTACCAGCATAGAACTTTATTTAATAATTGGATCGTTTTCCTTCGATTTCTATAACTTTGTACAGTAAGATAATGAAATGTGTTCACGTGATTACACAATAAGAGAGGGTGACAAAAGAGGCCGAGAGAAGCCTGAGATTTTTGACCTGTTTTATTTATTTATTTATTTATTATTTATTTTTCTTGAGCTTTCCCTTTAAAATGTCATGGTCACTTGAAGATTTAGATAAAGGAAATTTGAAGGCCTAGTTCTAGGTAAGGAACAATACTGAACTAAATCACATGCATTCTAACGACATTGATATGGAAGTTACTTTATCCGAATCTTAACTATTCTTGAACTGCAGATGAATTAATTAATGAATTTGTCTAAAATGATGTTTTTTGTCGACAGGAATTGTTATTGATGATTAGTTAGATTAGTACAATTTTGATCATAAATAAAATTCGAATCCTAGCTAAAAGATTTTGGATTGAAAAGCAGCAATTAGCCAAATAATAGGTTTAAACATATGCAAGAGATTTTTCAGTTAATTTGCTCTAGTAAAGCAATTCGTCCTAAAGTGGACAAAATGCTAACTGTTCCTATGGAATGCATGTGAATTCTGATTTATATTTTAATTTTTTGGAAAACTCAGTTTGCTTCTTCTTCTCTCCTCTTAATTATTCTTTTATGACCTGATTTCGGCGAGATTTGCTGGGGCACATCCATGTTTTCTTAGCTTCCTTTTAAGCTATACCTTCCATGGAATTGCCTATAAATACCCCCCTAAGCCACCAGTTCATTACATCAAAAAACATAAAAAAAAAAAAAACTTAATTTGATCTGTTTCTTTGCCTTGCATACATGGTGAAAATGTGGGTCACCAAGCTTTTCTTAGCCACATGCTTCATGACCCTGACGCTAGTTCCCTTCTCCCTAGCCCAAAATTCCCCCCAAGACTTGGTGAACGCACACAATGCGATTCGTGCCAAAGTCGGGGTCGGTCCGCTCGTCTGGAACCACACCGTGGCGGCTTACGCCCAAAATTACGCCAACAAAAGGGTTGGGGACTGCAACCTGGAGCATTCATATGGACCCTACGGTGAGAACCTCGCTGAAGGCTATGGCAACCTCAACGGCGTCGACGCCTTGAAAATGTGGGCTAGCGAGAAGCCTGACTATAACTACGCCTCCAACTCGTGCAATAGCGGTGGTGATGACTGCCTGCACTACACTCAGGTTGTCTGGCGCAAATCGGTTCACCTTGGGTGCGGCAGAGCTAAGTGTGAGAATGGTTGGGTTTTTGTTATTTGCAGCTATGATCCTGTTGGAAACATCGAGGGCCAACGCCCTTATTAACCACACCATTGCTCTGCTTTTCTCGCCCTCGAAACGATCTCTGCTGTGTTTAATTATCTTTCTCTGTATGTTACAGAGAAGCATAAATTAATATATATATATATATATATANATATATATATATATATATATATATATATATATATATATATATATATATGCCATGGCTGTTGTGCTTTCTTCTCTGTCCTCTTCATTTTTTTTGAACAGTTGTCATTCCTAATCGAAAAAAATACACGAAATATCGACTCGAGTCTGCTGCAACTGCAGACTCAGTATGACGATACAGCAATCCCCCGAGCTAGCAACAAGACGTACCTACCTACCCCTTTCCAAAGATACGGTGTATATGCAGCAAACCCTTTAAATTCTTAACTTTTAACATTTAGTTTTTAATTAAAAACTTGAACAAAATTTTAAAAAATTTTTATTTTATGCACTGACAGTATATAGTTTCTTTATACGATCAGATTACCAAATTTTGACACTTCATTAATAAGATATTATTTTGAAAAAAATAAAAAGTTGGCAAAATTTCTAAATGATATTTAATTTTAATATCAATTTTTTATTTTTTTCAAAATAATATATATCAAATTAATGCTAGCTTGTAGCCCATACCTAATGGGATTCAACATTAATTTTATTTGTGAGACGAGGGAAAATGAAGAGAAAAAGAACTTAGGAGATGTGAGCAACTGCATGGTTTGTGGTCTCCACATGCATGGAAAAATGAAAGCAAAAATATTTATGATGCTGTCGCTGGGTTGCAAAGGAAGAAGGATCATTGGCATTGGACGGCGAAGAAAAGCCACAAATGTCAGATTCATGTAAGCTTTATTAATCTCTCGTTGGTCTCTTTTGCACATGGGATAGGAGAAAGTACTGACAATATCATTACCACCAGCCACTAAAATATATGGTTGTTTGACGTTTTGGAGTTAAAGTTGATGGTGGATTGCTTTTGCTTCTTGCTTTTTCTTTTTTTTTTTTATTCAAATTTTGTGATTGCATAAGGGGAGGGAGTGGAAGTTTGAAATTTGGATTTGGCATTTTTCAGAGAGCAAATGTTTTCTATGTTGCAATTGGTTAGATTGTATCTTAGCCAGGGTAGATTATGCTTTTTAATAAATGCAATGTTCATTGACCAAGTCATCACTAAGTAATTTCATCTTGACAAATTAAAGAAAATCAATGCTTATTAGGTGGCAAGGTCTCACTATTTTTATTGATATTATAATTAATTAAGGTTCCTCTTTTGGGTAATAAATATTCAATATATTGAAACAAATAGGGGAAAAGAGAAAAAACTCTCATACATAATCAATATATGGTAAGTTATATATTGGAAAGTTAATTAAACCAGTCTGACATTGTTCATTCTTTTATGGAATGTAACAACTCAGATAATTATGAATGTATTTCTATATAAACCAACATGTAAAATTGCAATAAACCGATGCCTTTTCCCAAGACAGGAAAATGGGATTAACCAAATTTTCATTAGCAATTTGCCTATTAGCTTCAACTCTAGTTCACGTTTCCCTCGCCCAGAACTCCCCTCAAGACTACCTCAGCGTCCACGATGCAGCTCGTGCACAGGTTGGGGTCGGGCCGATGACTTGGGACCCCGAGGTTGCGGCCTACGCGCAGGAATACGCTAACATAAGGGTTGCAGACTGCGGCCTGGTTCATTCCTACGGACCCTACGGTGAAAACATTGCGGAAGCCTCCTACGCCTTGACTGGCGCGGAGGCGGTACAAATGTGGGTCGATGAGAAGCCTTACTACAACTACGATGCCAACATATGTGTTGGAGGAGAGTGCTTGCATTACACTCAGGTGGTTTGGCGAAACTCGACTCGACTTGGGTGTGCTAGAGTTGAGTGCAACAGTGGCTGGTGGTTCGTGACATGCAACTATGATCCTCCAGGGAACTACGTGGGAGAACGTCCTTACTAATTGAGTAGTTTTTACTCATTCATACAATAAAAAGTTAGTATGTTTTGATTGGAGAACACATTGAAAGGAAACATACTACTATTTGATTCATCCAAGAAGAGACTTGGGCTTTTGTTATTTTGGCCTATATTCTAGAAGATAGATCCAATTTACATTTATAAATATAAATTAAGTCACACATAAAGAAACATTTCTCTCGTGATATTGAAACAAAACGTGAATTTTGAACAATTTATAAATAAACTAAAACTCTAAAAGGTAGAACAATCTCAATGAAAATAGGGAAAATACGAAAAAAAAGCAGTCAAAAAAGACTGTCCTTAGAAGAAATATCTAAGTGTCATAAATCAAGCAACTAAGCAGCCAAGAAAAAAATCCAGCAAACACCAGGAAACTCTGTAACTCTGCAAAAAAACAAAAATGGAGCAGCCACCAATTTCATCACCAAGTATCGAACATTCAGTCCTTGTAGCACACCCCTATCATTTGAGCGCCCATCCGCCTCACAAGACCAATCCATCAATCGAACAACCCCGTTTACATTTCTCCTTAAGAATTGTAAAGATATTTAACTCTAGATTTGGGTATAGATCGATCCTAGAGGAAACTATGAAGAGAAAAAATCGTTGAAATGGCCAATAAAATAACATAAAACTTGACTCCAATACAAGGTAAGTGTCCATTTGTCCATGACAATATTGACAATTCACTTTACGTTAAGATTCATGTACCTGTTCAAGTTCCAAATATCAAACTCTTAATACCTTCTTAGGATAGAGCAAGATCATCTTTAAGTTTAGACTCTAAGTAAGTCTACTGCATTGACCATACAAATTTTCTTTGTATACATGCCTAACATAGCCATGAAGAGTCCCTAGGGACTCTTAACGATTTCTTTGGACTAGGGCAAATTTACCACCTATACGTTTCCACTTTCCACACATGGGTTCCCCTAAGTTTAAGATCAATCTGTCCTGATCCATAAGAGAAAAAAGTGATCAATCTGTCTATTTCCCGTAATTGACGACTAGCGATGGCGACCCTCATGTGGAAAAGTAAAAAGTTTTTTGGATCCAAGACTATCAACAATTTTTTTTTTAAAAAAATTCTTAGTAAAATTTAAAATTATTAAATTAGTGATAAAAAAATTACGATGAAAGTATTCTGAACGTATAAATATAACAATGGTTTTTTCATTTATAATCAATTAGTTTTAGGTTAGAAGTCCGACTTAAACAATGCAACATGGTATTAGAATAGATTCTATCTTTCCTCTCCTATTATAAGAAATCTTATATTTATTAAGTTGAGAGTATCCTGGATATATAAGTTTAACGAGAATCTCTTTATTCTTATGATCAATTGATTAAAAGATTAACAAAAGATAAGATTTGTCAATTTATAATTGAGTATATTTAAAAAAAAATCAATTTATGAACGTTGGCCAAATGAATTATAATCAATTTCATAAATAAGATGTTGAATTGGAGTAACAAAATTGTTACTTGCATAAATAAGTGAAACAAAACGAATGTGATGAATAGTCAATTAAATGGTATGAACAAAAAGAAAAGTAACAAAGTGATGAATCAAGAAATGACTTCATGGAAGAACAAACAAATGAGATCAATGTTTGTTCTGATATCATATTAAATTTTTTTTAAAAAAATGAACATTTAATTTAAAACAAATTAACAACAGATGAAGAGATTCCTTTTATATTTACAAACCCACTGTTTCAACAAAGTCCAAAATATCTACAGAACTTTCACTAGGTTGAAATTAAATTGGCACACCAAAGTTGTCCACTGCCCTGGAAAGTCAAGTAAGCTCACAAACAGTTCGTTGGAGTCTAGGCCTCAATGTTTTTTTTTCCAACACGTTACTTTTTGCGTGGTTACCCGATATTTCCAAGCTAGACGGCGACATGTTTTTCTGCACGGCTAAAGAAGAATTTTGTCATGCTGAATAGAAGATTATTAACTTCAAAATAAAAAAATGTGATTGCCTAATTAACGGATGATTCTATGCAAAGCAAGGCAATCAAGTCGTTTAATTTCAAAAGGGTTTTCTTTCAAGGTAGTATCCTTGACGTAGCGCAACATTATACTTTTCGCTTTGAAAATCCTAAGGATTGATATCGTGTCATTAGATCATAAAGGAGACGAAGAAGAAGAGCAACCATGATAATTAAGTAAGAGAAGCATCGATCATTTTCCACAAGGGGAATATGGAATTCTGCTTTTAGGCAATGGGCCATACAATATGGAATTTAACAGCTTTCTATTGCTATTAATGAATCAAACTTATTGATACTAGGTGTATTAGCTTTGGGTATACAAGACGCCCCGTGTCCATCTTATTTGGCAATTTTGGTTCATAAAATCTTATAGTGCATCTAGAGAACATACGTGTTCCATGGTGAAGACTATGGATTATAAAATAAGAGCAAACAATTATATTAATTGGTATTTAGGCAGGTTGCATGAATAGTAGATCTATTCATTTTTAATTTTGCTTGGTTAAAGTAAAGTAATTATTAATACCAAGAACCAGTACAATTGTATATAATGTTTATTCCAAAGAGTTAACTGCAAATATATATCTTAAAGATAAATACAATATTCTCAGTACATATTACCACCAAACATAAAACTTTTTAGATCTGTCGACTTCCTTGAAGGCAGTTTATTATCATTTATTTTCGATCTAGGGGAAAGTTCTTTATTTGAGAAGAAGATTTGGACTGATAAGTATTATGAATTTGAATATTCCGACTTAAATTGATTTTTGATTAACTAGAAGGTTAACCGAAACAAGCAATAATCAATATTTATAAAATAACCTCCAAAGGTTTTTTTAATATAAATATCCTTAAATTACGAATTACCTGAAAGCAACATCCATGTGTCATTGAATTTTGTTTTTAAAGGTAAGCATTTCTTTCATAATGCCAGAGAAAATTGTAAATAATAAAGAAGAAATCTTGAAAAGTAAGCATTGTGTGAAAATTCACCTGCTAAATTGATCGAATAGTTTCCACCATGTATTGGCTATAAATACCCCTTAGACACTTGTTCATTTCCCATCAATTGCTTAAACATATTTGCATAGCATTATAGATATTTTCAAAACCATGATGGAGGTTGCCAAGGTTTTCCTAGCTCTTACTTGTCTCATGGCCTTAGCCTTGGTCCTCCCCTCCCATGCCCAAGACTCCCCTCAAGACTACCTCAATGCTCACAACACGGCTCGTGCAGCGGTCGGTGTTGGCCCCATGACTTGGGACAACAACGTAGCTGCCTTTGCACAAAACTACGCCAATCAGCACATTGGCGATTGCAACCTCGTGCACTCCGGTGGACCTTATGGCGAGAACCTTGCAATGAGCAGCGCTGACCTTTCGGGAACCAACGCCGTGAGGATGTGGGTTGATGAGAAGGCCGACTATGATTACTCCTCTAACACTTGTGCACCAGGCAAGGTTTGCGGGCATTACACTCAGGTGGTTTGGCGCAGCTCGGTTCGTCTCGGTTGTGCTAAGGTAAGGTGCAGCAATGGTGGAACTTTCATCGGTTGCAACTATGACCCTCCAGGCAACTTCGTCGGGGAGAAACCTTACTGATAACATCTTTTGCTTTAAACCCTTCCGAAGTCAACTTATCTTATAACAAATAAGCTATGTAATGAGCCCTAGCTGCTTCATGGCAGATAAATATGAAGGAAATGAAATATTTGGAGTTTCATTCTATTATTTAACTATGGCTGTGGATTGAATGAAAGATGATCAACTATCTTCTTTGAATAGTTTGTTTGTTTGTTATCTTTCTCCCTTTTGATGGGTCTCTTTTGAATGGAATTCATAACCATGTATGCATGCAGCTAAAGTTGGCGGCCTAAGAATTAATATGGTATAACTGATAATCAGCTACATAGGGGTCTCACAATTCTACAAGGCCAACGTTCAAAAGAGACTCATGAATTAACCTATTGACCAAAAGAAACTTGATAACAACTTAAATTGTTGAAAAAATAAAGACTGAGATAACTAAAAATTATATATTCAGAGAAGCAAACTATTTTGCTGATAGTCTTGCAAAAATAAGAGTGATAAGTTAGTGTTGATTGGGTGATACCATTAGATGTTTGTTGATGATTGAAACTATAAGATATAGTGCAACTTTTCTGGCAGGTCTTATTTTTTTATATTTAAGAGTTTTTTTTTATTAATGTGACCAGTTCTATGAATCAAGAGTTTTAATAATAATACTATAAATATGATAAATTTTCAAAACTTTCCTAAGAGTATATGAAAAAGTTCTGTGAGTCAATTATGTTTATAATTTAATTTTTTAAAAGAAAAAAGGTGTTTAAGTTTTGGCTTGCAAAAATATATATCGTTATCATTATGATTGTTTTTTACCGAACTCATTTTATCTTATGGTTAAACTATCAATCTCATCGTTATTGTTATTTTTCCAGTGTTGAAATTATACTATAAAGGAAGCTACAGAAGTATGGGTTAGAATTTAGACTACAATTTCCTCTTATATTCCCCGTTGGAATTTATTGCCAATTGCCAACAGAGAAAATCCAAAAGGGACCATTGATTATTTTTCCTTTCACAACCAAAAGGAGACATTTTTGAGACAAAAACATAAATTGTTCCTCACCTCTCTTTCGGTACGGATTGATTCCATCAGACTGTCGACGACAAGGCAAGTCGTCAGGTTTTTGCATACGACACAACGTGTAACATACAATCACAAGCATGGAACACACTCCTGTAGTGGATCTTATTTCATTGTAGTGTGTTGCTATGTGAACTCTGGAATGTTTTTGGTCAATCTGAGACGACATGTCTATGCCTTTTGCTTTCCTTTTGAGGAAGACTTAGACTTCTAGTAGTATTAAACTTGCTTTTTCCATGGGGAATCAAGACTCCCAAAAGTGTTACTTTAATTGACTTTGTTCCGGCTGTGTGGGACTCAGATAGGTGGGCTCCTTATGGAGCCTCTCAAGCCTTGGGCTGGGTGCAGTGGCAGAGTGGCTCAGAATCCAAAATTGAGAGGGAGTATAAAAGATCTTGGGTTGGTTTTAGAAATTATAGAACGATTTTATTTTATTTTTATTTTTCAATAATAAAACGATTGTTTCACTTTTTGAACAGAAACGACGAATCGAACACATAAATTTTAGTATCTTTTGATTTATTATTTCTCCTAAATAACTTTTTTTTTAACTTATTCAAGTATTTCGGAAGCATGAAATGAAGTTCTTTTCATAAGAATTTTATATTGAAAGTGTTGTTAATTAATATACAATATCATATACGCCTAATTTTACTAAAGTAACACAATTTGTTCTAACAACATACAAATTGGAGGGCAAGAAAGAGAGACTTTGTCATACCAATCCATAGTGAATATGGTCTTAATCTTACTAAAGTAACACAATTTGTTCTAACAATATACAAATTAAAGGAAAAGAAAGACTTGTCATAACGAGTCATTGTCCTATGATCTTATTTTACTGAAGTAATTAACACAATTTGTTCTAAAAATATACAATTTAAAGGACAAGAAAGAGACTTGTCATGACAATTCTTTGTCACTATGTTTCCTAGTGGAACTTTATATATTACAAATTAAGACCTAGATTAAGGAACAATTTACTTGAAATAATTAAATTCTTTCTTGGTAATATGTGATAAAATCGTAAAGTCTAACCACCCAATGCCTAAAGGCTTTTTTAACACAAGAAAACATAAATTAATACATCCATTATGAACAAACCCATCGTTCAAAGTTAGTAGTATCCTTTAAGGGGAGTGGTGAAACACTTTGCTTTTCCATTTGAAAACCTTAAGGATTGACATCATGCCATATATTATTATCATAAAGGGAGAGGGGGGAAGAGCAACCATGACAATCAATTAATTAGGAGAACATCATTTTCCACAAGGGAATATGCAAATATGCATTTTGCCAATGGCCATAAAATAAGGAATTTTACATCATGAACAATAAGAAACATGAAATATAGGAAGTTCAATGCATTAGGCAAGGGAGAGTAATTGAATTCAGAGGAAGATTTGGACACATAGGTATTATGGTTTTGAACATTTCATTTAAAATTAATTTTTGATTAACTAGACGGTTAACCGAGACAAGTAATTAATAATCAACAAATAAATCACTTTCAAACTTTTTTTTCTTTTGTCATTGTTTTGTCGGATTGAAAAAGAGAGGCAATTATAATCTAAGTACCATTTGCAACAACTGCATATGTTATTGGTTTTATTCTAGGGAAAGCTTACAAATAATTAAAGAAGAAATCTAGAAACGTATGCATTGTTTGAACATTTCAATTGCCTAACTGATTGAATATTTTACACCATATATTGGCCATAAATACCTATCAAACACATGTTCATTTCCCATCAATTGCTCAAACATATTTGCATTGCATTATAGCTACGTACAAAACCATGGAGTTTTCTAAGGCTTCCCTAGCTCTTACTTGTCTGATGGCATTAGCCTTGGTCCTCCCCTCCCATGCCCAGGACACCCCTGAAGACTTCCTCGACGCCCACAACACAGCTCGCGCAGCGGTCGGTGTTGGCCCCATGACTTGGAACGACACCGTAGCTGCCTATGCACAAGACTACGCTAATGAGCGCATTGGTGACTGCAACCTCGAGCACTCCACTGGACCTTATGGAGAGAACCTTGCAATCAGCAGCGGTGACCTTTCGGGCACCCAAGCCGTAAGACTGTGGGTTGATGAGAAGGTCTACTATGATTACGACACTAACACTTGTGCAACAGACAGGGTTTGCGGGCATTACACTCAGGTGGTTTGGCGCAACTCGGTTCGTCTCGGGTGTGCTAAGGTGAGGTGCAGCAATGGTGGAACTTTCATTGGTTGCAACTATGATCCTCCAGGCAACTTCGGTGGGGAGAAACCATACTGATAGCAACTTTTGCTTCAAGCCCTTCCCAACTCAACTTATCTAAAAATAAATAAGCTATGTACATGTATCGTTGGTGACGTGCTCTGTTGCTATTACACCACTTTATTTTCAGTTCCCTATGGCTAACCTCTCGGCTCCATGTCAAAAGGTTATTTATTAAGCCTCTCACTGTACTTTTTCAGTGATATCAATAAATTATCTTTGGATGAGCAAAAAAAATGTACTCTTCTAAGGGCATTGAGAGAGGACGTACAAAAGATCTTTGAGTTGGTTTTGGAAACCATCAAGAGATTTTATTATATTTTAAATTTTTTAATAATAAAAAATAATATTTTATTATGTGAACATAAGCAAATGGCTAACCATGTAAGTTTCAGTATCTTTTGGTTTACTTAATTTTTCTGAGTTTTACTTTTATTGTTTTTAAGTAATTTTACAATAGCAAATTTCTTCTTTCTTCTTGTTTTATCGAAAAAATGCAAAAAAAAAAAAAAAAAACAAACAACCACTATCTCTCCTAAAATAACTTTCTCAGACTTATTCATGTGTTTGGGGAGCATAAGTTTTATAGTCTTTCAATATGATTTTTATATTGAAAGTGTTGTTAATATACAATATCATATATAAGCCTAATTTTACTAAAGTAACACAAATTGTTCTAACAATATACAAATTGAAGGACAAGAAAGAGACTTGTCATATCATCAATCCATTGTGACTATGTATGGTCTTATTTTACTAAAGTTAACACAATTTGTTCTAACAATATACAAATTGAAGGAAAAGAAAGACATGTCATAACAATACATTGCGAATATGGTCTTATGTTATTGAAGTAATTAACACAATTAATTTATACTACACTTGACAAGTCCAAAGTCCACATGCACCAAGACATTGTGAATGTGATCAATTCCAAGGCAAAGGTTAATCTCTAAACAATTTTAGTTTGGTTTTTGGGTAGGAAAATAATTAATTTGTTCAAAAATTAATATGTTGTAATTAGGTCTTTTGGCCCAATCTCCTTTGAATTGTCTTATTGTTGAATTTTCTTCAACATGTCACCATAGAAATGAAATTTGTTACGCAAATAGTTCGTTCCGAAAGCATCAACCAAGTTGTTGATATATATGTCTTCAACTACTATATGAATTTTAGTTCAAGTAGCCCAAATTGTTCTTAAAATGCTTTAAAGGTTCACATCCTTTGGTATTTGGTCTACTATATATAAGCACCTAAACAAAATATCTTTCCAAGTGGGATTGGCTTTGACTTCTCGAACATTAATATAAACAAACAATAATTAAAATTTTTATTTCATTGGTTTTTTTACACTCTTCATCGTTCTTAATGGGAAACTTCTTTTACTTAACCAGTTTTTGACAATATCAACTTATACAACTTACTAATAAATAGGATTATTATCTTATAGAAAGACATCTATTTATGAAACAAATATTACAAAGTTGACATTAAGTTATTAAATTCATTTATCTAATTAAACAAGCGCATGGCAATTTTATAAGTTTGAGATTTTTTTTCAATTTTACTCAAACCAAGCCATTAAAGTCTTACAAATTGCGACAATAATGCCTAATTAATGTCATTTATAGTACTCTTGACAAGTCCAAAGTCCACATGCACCGTGACTTTGTGAATGTGATCAAATCCAACGTAAAGGTTAATCTGTTGACCATTCTAGTTTGGTTTTTGGGTACGAATAATTAATTAGTTGAAAAATTAATATGTTGTAAGTTCAAGTTCCTTTGAATTGTCTCATTGTTGAATTTTCTTCAATGTGTCACTAAATACATATATAAGCCCCTCAAGCTCTGTTTCTTTCCACCATAACCAAAGCTTTCTCTTAATTTCCTTCGTAGAAAAACAAAACTCAAAATGGGGATGAGTAGAATTTCTCTGGCAATAAACTTCTGTCTCCTTGGCCTAGCAATAGCCCAAAATTCCCCACAAGACTACCTCAATGCTCACAACTCTGCTCGTGCAAGGGTCAATGTCGGTCCCATGAGATGGGATGACAGAGTGGCTGCCTATGCAACAAACTACGCCAACCAACGTAAGGGAGACTGCAGACTGGTGCACTCTGGCGGTCCTTATGGCGAGAACCTAGCATGGAGCAGCGCTGATCTTTCGGGCACGGCTGCCGTGAACTTGTGGGTGGCGGAAAGGCCTAACTACGATTACAACTCTAACTCTTGTGTTGGTGGGGAGTGCAGGCACTATACTCAGGTTGTTTGGCGCAACTCAGTTCGTCTAGGGTGTGCCAAGGTACGCTGCAACAGTGGCGGTACCTTCATCACTTGCAACTACGATCCTCCAGGCAACTATGTCAATCAGCGTCCTTACTGATTTGGGGATTCTCTCCAAGTTAACTTAATCTCTAAGTAATAACAAGTTATGCTACTGTGAGAGCTTTGGATGTTAATTCGGATGATAAATAAAATGTCCATCCAAAGAATATGGTTATGTGGGCGACACCATTAATTACTTATGCTTGATTTAAAATTGCATTTCAATAAATTTTTAAGACAAAGTCATCAAGGAAACTACACAATATTTTCTATTTGGTTCTATTCAAATTCATCCATATGTCAACATATTATTAAATTTGGATGAAATTTATTATGTGTATATCCACCAAAGTGTCACGTGTCAAATTGCGTCTATATTACATTCAAATTTTAATGACATATTAATGAATAAGTTTTTCAAGTTAGAGATAAGAATGAAACATTATGAAAAAGTCAAAAATTAATTATGTAATTTACTCGTAAAATGTATATAAAAGATGAAAGTATTTTTCAAAATTAAATGGACATGTTTTAGCGAGTGATAACTCCAATCTGTTTTCATTAAGCTGTTATGCATTCATATCCGAATTTGTTTAAACAAATTTTCTCTTAATATATAGAATACCTTGTTTTTAATTTCCTATAAATACCTATCACGAATTTCTCATTTTTCATCCATCACCTTCAAGCCATTGTCCTAGAGAACCTAGCCAGAAACCAAAATGGCGTGGTCCAAACTAGCACTTGCATGCCTCATCATCGCATCCTTTGCGTTGCCTTCCTTGGCCAAAACCTTGAAGCAAGAATTCTTGGATGCTCAAAATGAAGCTCGAGCTGAGGTGAACGTCGAGCCAATGGCTTGGGATGCCCAAGTGGCCGCCTACGCGCAAGAATATGCGAACCAGCGCATTGCGGATTGCGACCTTGTTCACTCAGGGGGTCCATACGGAGAGAACATTGCATGGGGTAGCGATGACCTTTCGGTCGCGGATGCCGTGAAAATGTGGGTCGACGAGAAGGTCTATTACGATCACGGCTCGAAGACGTGCGCCTCAGGCCAGGTTTGTGCCCATTATACTCAGGTGGTTTGGCGCAACTCGGTTCGTTTAGGGTGCGCCAAGGTAAGGTGTGACAATGGAGGAACTTTCATTACTTGCAACTATGACCCTCCTGGCAACTACATTGGGGAGACACCTTATTAAGATTAGCATCGAGTACCTAAGGATGCAATTCACCAAATAAGCTTAACATATCTTGGCAGAAATTAAAAAAAAAAATTCTATGAAAATTATTTTTAGTGTATTAGATGTAGCATTTAGTGGCAATTTAAGAGGTCTGGCGTTTAAGGTTTGAATCTGCTCTCCTTAATTATACTTTCTTATGAGTTACATTATATGTAGCATCTCCACTTAATTGTCGTTAACAATTAACATCAATAAAGTTGCACATTCATTAGAAACAAAAAGGTTTCGAAGCTTGCCACCAGATTTTCACCACTGGTTTAAGCAATAAAACGAGGATGATCATCTGTTACATGATTAATTTCTTATGCATGATTGCTTTAAATAATGGAAGCTGCCGCCATTGCAAGTTTGCAAACCCGAAATTTCTTTAAGGCCTTAGGCGGAATTGATGCCATTGCAGGTCCAGCCCATAGTTCCGTAGCTTAGTCTAGCAGCATGCCCAATTGCATTGCCTTACCTGAACATGTGGGCCACGACTCCCTAAGATGGTTTTAGACCCAAAGCCGACCGAGCTCTGGACTTATGTATTGCAAAACCGGCCGCTACATGATCAGCAAATGCAGGATGACTGAATTAGATATTTGCCTTCTCAAATCCGTATGTTAGTTGCCCTTGAGCAACTTGGATGTGCACTTGCTAGCATGGTAAGTATATAATCAACTCAATTTGTACTGCAGGAATGAATTGATTCAGATTTTGCATAAGAAAAAAGAATGATCAACGTTCTGAATTATAACTTACACCTCAACGTTTCATCTTAAGGTAATAGAACACTATAATACATGGACAACACTTCTAAGAAAACTTCACTTTCCCACGGCATATTGCACAAGTCATTTGTGATTCTGCAAGCTATAATAGTTCAACAGTTCTACATTACTTCTTGACCAAAAATTGTTTTCAAGAGAGCTCAACTATCCTTGACCGCTTTTTGGATCGATGCTTTCTTGCTGCTTCACTTATAGTATGGTCTTTGCCTGTGTTGGATTTTTCAAGTTTCCTAGATGTTTCATTATCATCATTACCATCATTCTTGCTTTCCTCATTGTCATCATTGCTATCATCACTGCTATCATCTGATTCTGTTTCACTACTACTACCAGCCAAAGTAATTGCTGGCTGATTACCAGCAATTGCAGATTCAGCAGCAGCCACAGCTTCAGGAGTGTGAAGATCAGCTACACCCAACATCAAATCCTGTTGTACAATATGCAACAAAAAATTTATAACAAATTCATACACCACCCGACTTCCACATTTCAAAAGAGAGTGTTACCATTTCAATGACTTCAGGTTCATTCCCATTGAGTACTTCAATATCATATGCTTGAGAATTATTCTACATTTTGATCAATAAAACGATAGGTTAGAGATTAAAAGAGCATATAGGCATGACCAATATTCGACTAAAAAAGTTAAAACAAACCTTTGCATCTAGCTCCAGCCTTTTATTAGCTTCTGCCATGACTCCCAAGAAATCTTTCACTTTTCCCAAAACTGCAAAACTCAGAAGGAAGATTTCACTCCTCAAGCTACTATTGGACTCTGATAGTTTCAATCTCATATGCCAAAAAAGAGAACACTACCAATTTATAGTTTTTCATACTCCTCAAGAACCTCAAGGCTCAAACAATGATCATAAATTATAATTTCATCCGAAAACTACAGATTCTTTAAACAGGTATAGTTACAAACACAGGCAGAAAAACTAGTAGCATCTAACAATCTATAAAACCCAGAAATTTCCAGATAAGTACTTACAAAACATAAATAAAATAAACTAAAATTCAAATAGCACTAAGATGGGATTACGGGATATAGTTTACGTTGGCTTTTAGGAACAGGAGTGATGCTGGGTTTCTTCGCAGGATCACGGGACTCAGCGGACGAGTCCTTCTTGTTTGTAACAAGAAGTGCAGATTCTGTTGTACAGGTTAAATACACAAAACAAGTCAGATGATGAAATTTCAATCGATAGAAAACAAACTTCTGCAGAAATTCACTTTGGTCGGAACAAGAAAAGAGGCGTATGTATTGTACCCAAGGGTGAAGTACTGGAAGTCTTGTGCTCGAAGCGTAAGAGATCTTTGCTTGTGCTACCCATCTCTCTCTGTGTAGTTGCGGACTTGCAGGACAACTGACAAACGGTGCCGAGGTTTCAGGGCGGATTGTAGGGCTTTGTAAATTGAGTTTTTCAGTTTGAAGTTCTTGTTTTTTGTTTAGCAAATCCCTTGGTCCGTTCTTGATAGGCCTACGGCAAACCTCTCATAGGCCGATAAGGCCCAAGGGTTTACTTTTTTGCTAGAGGAGGTTGACCCAAGGCGGTTGGATGGTAATTCTTGAATTTATAATATGAAAAACACAAAAAAAAAAATTGACATATATGTATATATACACACAAAAATTAATTTATACAATGAAATATACAAAAATTTCCATTTAAAAGAATAGGGAATCAAACTTGAATTTTAACTCTTAACTCAAAAATCCGAACCCTTCTCAATCTCGAATAAAATTGATTATTTAAGATTATATATATATATATATATATAAGTATTTGAGTCATATTGTAACATTGTAAGTTGTAACTAATTCATTTAAGAAAGAAGTAAGACCTTGCTTCACTTTTGAGGATTAAGATCCTTTTAGTCAATGAAACTTCAATGTAATTAGAATGAAAATCACAGTCTTGGAGAATTGAAAAGATTTTATGTATAATAATTTTAAATAAATTTTACATACATCTTTTGTAATATGATTTTTCTCGAAAAAATTAAAACAAAAAGCTATACTAAGACAATTTTTTGGATTAATACTTAGGAAGGGAGCATTCCTTGGGAAGATTGTTTTGGAATCTCTGGTTATCTTGGCAGTAGTCATAAACCATGTGGTATTTCCTAACCCATTTGAACCATCTCTTCTGGACCCTGGTCAGAGTGCTGAACCTTGGTCTGTTCCACCAATTAAGAGAGCTATCTGCCCTACAAAACCTTGGGTTCCCTTGCCAAACACAGGCATCGATCTTGTAATCCTTGAATGAAGCTATGAAGGGACCCTTGGACCAATCGATTTTCTCGAGACCTCCACGTGTAGCCCAGCTGCCCCCATTCCATAGGCTGACTTTGATGCTCATCGGCTGCCACCTAGGATATGCCACTCCCTTGTCTGCATGGTTTCTATATAATCTAATAGGAATTGAATCCACCATAAACCTGAAAAAGAAGAAAAATACTATACCACTTAGATGAATTATGATGAGCAAATGTAATTCGGATAAAGATATAACACATCTGTTAAATTAGAAGTATCTTGAACATATAAATATAATCCGTTTTAAAATTTTAATATAACTTACATTATCTGATAAAGATTCCACAATACTGAATATGTATGAAAATCTTCTGTTGGATCAAACCATAAATAAATTCTCTCTTCTCGATTGTCAAACCCATCTGCATAAATATTTGTTTGAACTATATATGGCTGACCACTCACATTGCCAAGAAACTCAATGTCTATCTCATCTCGATTAGGCTGATCTGATGTCAACTACAATGTTTGCCAAAGTAATTTAGATAGTAATTGAACAAGAACAAAGGAGAAACACTGAAAATGGAGAAACAAGAGAGAAGATGCTGCTTACATAATAGGCTAACACAGTTCCTGCAGAATTGCCAGGTACTAGTTTAATTTGCATGTCTATTCGACCAAACAAGAACATCTGGTTTGATGCAAAACCAGACCCTGTACCGATTAAAACGAATAAGAAATATGAACACTGGAAAATGGAAAAATTACAAGTTTCCAATTTTTTCCCCCATCATACCAGATTCTTGATCAAGTTTCAAGCTTCTTTCCCTGCCGTCAGCTGAAGTGTTTACATGACTAGGAGCCCACATCACAAAAAAGTCATTGCTGAAATCTCCGGTGGAAACAACTGAAGCTATTGAAATTCGTAAGAGATTCAAGAAAAGAAGGCTGATAATGAAGGCTAAGAGGTTGAAACATTTAGACATGGTTTCTTTCGATCGACGGCTATAATATCAGATGACAGGTTGCTGCAGGATACATTTATGTATACTCTATATATAGGTATTGCATGGAATTGGAGTGAAAATGTGAACAGGGAGGCAATGTTTTGTCTAAAGCAAGAATATCTTTAGGAAGAAGCAAAGAGGAATATTAGGCTGTCAGGATGTTGCATGATCATGAGTTCTTAAGGAGTTTGCTAGGCTTACCATTTTTCTAGCCGGGGCTGTTTGAACTTCTATTAGAATGTGATGACCAATGTACCACATTAACTATTTTTTTCTTTAGGGATGCAAGAAGTCAATTACTTATAAGGACTATATATGCATAATTAAAATTTGTAAGGGCACTATATGCCTAGCTTTGGGAGCACCCTTAGGGTTTCTTAACAAGAACCTTTTATCTGATAGGTTAGCAGAAAAGTTTAGGAAAGTCAAGAAAATGACGAGATTTTGCTTTCTTTTCTCCTGCATTTCTTTTTAGAATAACTTGGTCTTTCAAGCTACCCTTTTGTGCTCCTCCCTAGACTTTTGGGTTTATTCCTTTCCTCCTTTTGTATGGGGGGTGTATGGTTTATGCCAAATATACCTGGCAGTCATTTTGGTTGTTAGGTTGGCAATGGATTATCTTTAAAGCAAGTTTAATCAAAGCAGAACATAAGAAAATCATTACTAATGTTACTGCAGTGCAAGCTGATTGATCCATTAGGTTTTTATCAGCTAATCTTCTGTCAATGAGAACATTCAGCATCATGAGTTTCCAAAATGCTTATTCATCAGAAGCAAAATTGGAAGTTGGCTAACTGTTACTTAAAACCCAACTTCAAATCAGTACCTTTTTAAAGATAAATCAATTACCACAAACACGTTCACAAGCAGAGTTAACATATAAAGAGAATGCTTAGATAGATGTCAAAGTCTCCAAGATGGTTAAAAATGGCATGAGGGATGGATCATGGCTGAAAGGAAACTGCTCGATAAACTATTACTCGGGACAAGTTGAGCCCATTGTCTGCCCCATGGAAATATATGCCTGTAAACATGAATCTTTAGGCCGAAGCTTGTCCCCAAATTTCCTTTCCTATTGGCTAAGGTAACAACTGTTTTTTGAGGTTCAAATTTAACCTTTCCATGCAATAAGCTGTTCGTGTTTTCCTGGTGAAGAAGGAAAAATGCAAGCTCATTAAATCTGGGTTGCTGTCGTACTGAGAAGAAGCCTGTCGTTTACATAAATAATAGATTGTTTTTAAGCTAATGTTGCCATGGCGTGGTCCTGTGGTTCTGTACCAGGGGACAACCAGGCCCAAAGAGAGATGACCTTTTGTGGTTTCGATAGGCCTAGAGAGTGGAATTATCAATGTATTGCCATGTGTATTGCCATGTGGATGTGTGACTATTGCAAGTGGGATCATATGTATCACATTCAAAGTATTAAAAATAATATTTAATGATAATGATAATGATGCTAATCAATGTATAACATTCAACCACTTTGCCAAGCAAAATTCACTTTTGACAAGGAAGAGAAGACTTTCAGACTGACCCGGCGAGATGAACACTCTTTTTGTCACATGTATTTATTCATTTTGAAATGTTTTAAAATGAATTTTTTTTTCATTTTTAAATACTTAATATTTTTATTTTTCATATTAAAATAAACAATTTTATCTTAATTTCTGTAAAAAAAAATTAGAGACTGAAAAAGTATATTTTAGATGAAAAAAATAAAAGCTTTTAATTATTAATATGCATAACTCAACTTTAGATGACTTGATAAGTATTTTTTTTTTAGCTTCAATTTACACCAAATCATTAACCCAATGATATAATCATGTCACAAAAGATCTCTTATCCACATTGTTACTCACATAGTGTTTCAAAAACATATAATATAATTAAATCAAATCATTTTAATAGTTGAGTTTTTTAAATATATATAAATGTATTAAATTGGAAATTTTTATTTGCAATTAAAGGTATTGCATTTGTTAGACAACAATTCAACACCCACAATAATTTGGGTAACCAATGCTTTTTTTTATTTATTTATCAAGTTAAAATTGTTTACACTCTTTATAATTTCATTTTTTTAGCATAATAGTTTATATATATTTTTTTATTAGTTCTTTGTGATTAAATTTTATTTCTAAAATAGATTATATAGTTAATTTATTATAATAAAACTATCAGTGATTTAATAAATCAGATGGTAACATTTTGTGTTAAAAAAAATATGAGCAATAATTTAATGGTCTTAAAATAGAAAAAAAAAAATCATTTTCATGTGAGGGTCCGAAAGTAAATCTAGGAGTAGAGCGATAGTGGTTGAGGCCATTGTCCCCTCCGTGTTGGATCCGGTGAAAGCAGTGAGAACTGGTGAAGACTTCCTTTACCATACCTTTTCTCTTGAAACCTTCTTGTCTTTGACAACTTAGACTGTGCTGTATCTTTTGTCTGGGTCTCTCTTTCTCCAGGTATTTCTCTTGCTTTTTATAAATTTCCTTTCTTCAAGGAATCATTTTGTTGCGTTTTGTTTGAATCTTGGTAGTTTGTTCAGCTTAAGAAACTCCCTTATTCATAGCTTTAGCATGGATTCCGTCTTTGGTTCCTTTGTTTTTATGTTTGCCTGCTGTTTTGGGGAAATGGGTTTTGTTTGTGAATCGCAAAATTTGAGAATTTTACGTTCAGGTTTGATGCGTATTGCTTCATTGCGTTATTTTCCTTTTGGCTAGGGCTTCCATGGGGTTTCCACTTCTGGGTTTCCTTTCATTTCAGCAAATGCGCTGTCTTTTTAATAAAAATATATAAATATTTAGTATTTTTTTATTGCTTGGGATGGCGATTTGAACTCGGTGCATTTTTCAGAAGAGATAGGTATCATTAGATTTCCTGTTTCTTTAATTAGAAAGAAAGGGGTTTGCTTCATTTGATGAGGAACTGTTATTTTCCTGATTTATTTTATGTAACCATAGTATTTATCCGTATCTGTCTTCTTTCATATGCTAAAACATTCTCTGTATTATATTAGAAAATAAAAGAGTTTTGTATTCCCTCCCTTTGTTTTTTATTTATGGGAATCGATCTCTGTTCGGTCAATGTCATGTAAGGTGCCAAGATCAAGACAAGAGGAAAGAAAAAATAGTCTGGATTAGTTTGGATTCTTTGATTGTCAAATGGGATTACTTGATTCTATAGCAGTTTGGTCATTCAAAAGCTATGGAAATAACATGAAAACCTATTTGTTTACAATATTGAAATTATTTGGACGAGCAGAAAGAGAGATAGTAGAAAACATGTATGGCTGCTTGTAGCAGAGTCAGGATTTTCGACATGTTTTTATGTTCTCTTTCTGTTTCTTCTCTTTTGAAGGGGGTTCAGGATGTATCAATGGAAATGTTAAAAGCACAATCTTCTAATATCCTTCTCCCAACTCCACCCCCTATTCCAAAGTTGCCTGTGTTTCTGGCATTGTTGGGTGGGTACTGGGTACTAATGGGCTTTGGAAACAGCCGGTTTTCAGTATATAAGAAAAGAAGCTAATCTGATAGGTTTTCAAAAGGTGACGAAAACAATTTGGAAAGTTTGCATTTTTTTTATTTTTGGATTTTTCACATTTTCCTTCTTGAAAAGGACAATTCCTCCCCAAGAAATCATTTTCAAATCTGAAATTGAACATGTCATGTGTTGTTTGTTTGTTTGGCCTTAACTTGTTTTGACTCCTAGTTTCACTAATTCAAGAACAAGTTCACTTTTGCTGTAAGGATTTTTAAGATTCCCTTCTCTTCCTATATTTTGCCAAATTAAAGTGGAGCATGATTTCAGCTAGTTGTGGTATTGTGGTCTCCAAGTCCATATTTCTTCATTGTTCTTAATTTTATATTACTAAAGTCTAGACTTAGAATGCATTACTTCTGAATTGGTTTATCTCAAGGATATTGTTGGGGTTTGGGCTACACTATCATTTAGGTTATGATTTTGGTCACTGGAGTATGGATGAAATTGACTTGTTTCTTTCTTTACTTTCTTTTTATGTTTTGAAGAAAAAGAGTAATTATGAATTATGATTGTTCTTCAGATACACAATTTGCCTTTTAAATGGTTGATTAGTCTTTTTTAATCATTCAGATTATATGTTTTATCCTAGGCAGGATTCAGGCAGTTACTTGATATATACAAAGAGAGAAAGGAAATCAGAGTAGGGATCTTTGGACTTCCATCATGTTCAAGAGGTCACCTAGTAGAAACCAAAGATCCAAAAGTATCAAGACAAAGCATGTCCTTCAGATTTGTCTGCTACTTGGGGTCTGCTTCTGGTTAATCTACCAAGTCAAGCACTCCCATGATAAGAGAAAAGAATTTGATGAGAAAGATGCTAAAGCCTCTGTGAAAGCACAAAATGATGATGTGATTCTAAAATTTGGGAGGAAAGACCTTCCTCACGTGGAGGAAGTGTCTAAGAACTACAAGCATGAGGAAGAAGAGGAAGAAGAACATGGAGTAGAGGAGGAACATAAGCATGATGAAGAACTGGAAGAAAAAGCTACGAGGCTTGAAGAAGAGGAGCAAGAAGGAGCAAGCAAACACGAAGAAGAGGAGCTGGAAGAAGCAAGCAAACACGAGGAAGAGGAGCCGGAAGAAGCAAGCAAACACGAAGAAGAGGAGCAGGAAGAAGTGAGTAAACATGAAGAAGAAGAAGAGCAAGAAGAAATGCGGGAAGATGAAGGTAACAAGCATGACGATGAAGAGCAAGAAGCAGAAATTAAGGATGAAGAAGTAGATGATGAGGGAAGAGGAGATGATGAGGTAGATGAAAATGAGCAGGAAAGAGCAGATGGTGATGCTGATCGTGAAGAAGAATTTATAGATGAGGAGAAAGAGAGAGAAGCAGAGGGTGATGATAAAGATAATGAGGAAAAAGAAATTGAAGAGAAAGAGGGTCAAGAAGAAAGTGACAATTCAGCAAATGATCAGAACCATGATGGAGGTGGAAGGAATGCACATGAGGCTAGAGAGGAGCATTACAAGGCAGATGATGCTTCCAGTGCAGTGTCCCATGACACCCAAATTATAAACTCTGAAGCCGATAAATTAGATATGGAAAATTCTAATGACAACTCAACAATGAATGTTTTGGAGCAGGAGAGCAAAGACAATGCAACTGAGGAAACTAATGGTGATGAAAACAAGTCAGAGTTGAAGGTTGATGATGGTAAACACTCTGAAGATGGTAGTTCATTGAATGTCACAGACACTAAAGAAAATGATCATGAGACTGGATCATCCAACTCTGAGCATATCTCTCTTCCAAATACAACAAACTCTACTGTATTCACTGACCAAGCAAGCAATAACTCTACTGATGTGAGTAAAGAAACAGGCAATAAGCCTGCAGAAGTGAATACAGAAATGCCAGATTCATTGCAGGATGGAACAGCTACCGTTTTGGAATTGACTTCAGCTCAAAATACAACAGAAGATGGTATGGTAACTGAAGAAAAACATGAAGAGCAAGCCAATGAGAACATTTCAAATAGTGAGCAGCATGATTCCAACATGGTAGATTCGAGTAAAATTGAAAATGTAGATTCGGCCACGAGAGATTCCTTTAATTCCTCTACTAATGCAGAGTCTGGAATGTCAGAGGATATGACCAAGGTCAATGCAACAGCTGGAGGGGATAATTTTGGGTCTTCCATGACTAAGGAGAATACTGATTCAACTCAGAATGAGAAATCAGGGGGTGACAAAGAATCAGGTGGAACAGATGAAAGCTCAGACACTTCCTTCTCTAACGGGACAGTGGATCAAGGCCAGCATGACCCCATTGATTCTTCTGACAATACCCTCTCTCAAGAAGAGAAAGATGTTCGTGTCGATCTGAGTACATTGCCAGATATCAGAACAGAAGGGAGCGACAATGAAGATGCTGCAGCTGAATGAAAAATCTGATTCTATGGTTGTTCAGGTTTTGTGAATGCTCTAAAGTTATCTTTGCACTCCATTTTGATACATAGACAAGTACTGTTTTTTAGAGTGCTTCTTGATTGAAATATCAAACTGTTTAGAGAATACGTTTTCAACTTTGAAGTCAAAATGTAGGCTAGATGAATGTTGTCAGTGGGTTCAATCTGTATAATGTATGGCAACTTCCTGTATGTCAATATTTTTTTTTTAATTTTCTTGTTCTAATTTCTGACATGGCTTAATGTGTGACCAGAACTAGTCATTTTCTGATAGCAAATCCGAATCACATTTATGTTGAATGCCTCAATGAACATATGCTCTGAATGCTGACTATTGACAAGCATTTTATGATGTCTTTGAATCCAATGTATGTACTCAAGTAACCCAACCAAAGCAATCCCATACTTTTCTGTAAAAATGGGCTAAAGGGTACATTGAATGTCAGAAGTGGGATTTGAACCCACGCCTTCTCACGAAGACCAGAACTTGAGTCTGGCGCCTTAGACCACTCGGCCATCCTGACCTCTAGTGGCTGTTGTTGTCTTCTCTCAAGATTCGTAGTCAATAAAACACAACCTCAAATTGTCAGACAAGCTGTTTGGGAGGGCAATAGTGTTAGTGATGGCATAAACTTGTCCAAATCATCCAATTTCTGCTTCTAATTGAGGCCACAAATCCAAGTTTAGAGACTGATTTGCAGCGGAGCAGATTTAATCTGAGATAATTTTCAAGTTACCATATCCCAGCACACTTTATTTGCTTTTATATTATGTAAAACAAATCAAATCTATCCACTATGGAAAGTCCCAATCATTCTTTAAATTGAAGCATCCTTCTGTTTTAAACAAGTATACGAAAAAAAAAAAACCATTATTCTTGTAGTGTCACGTAAAAAAGGTGCTTAAATTGTTGACAGGACATGCTACCTCATTCAATCCCGTTTTAATTGCTCGACAGAACGACATAACACAGGCATGTCCGGACGATGAAAAAGAAAGCTTAGGTGAATCTGTATGTTTATCAGGAGTAGCTGCCTTCCCTCTTTGGCAGATGAAAGAGACCCAAAGTATCTCTCATCTCTTAAGAGAACTGCATACCCTGATCTAGGCTGAAACAAAGCATACATGGATAGCTAGAAGCTGAAGTACCCTAGAAATACTTCAATTTCGTTTACAGTAGCCAAAGGCAAAAAAAAAAAATGAGGAAGATGTCAGATTTCATTCTGCTTTCAAGGTTCCTTGAGGTTGATGTGAATTCCACTGTGCAACAGCATCCATATTATTGATGTGCCTGATCAACATAAGGAGAGTTTCAGTGAAGTATAATTGTGTATGTTGAAATTTTAAGATGGTCATCTAATTTAAAATTAATTGACAATAAATGAAAAGATTATTATTATATTTACATGTTTAAGATACTTCTAACTTAACAGAACTGAGGTTTTTTTTTTCATCGTTTCAATACTCTCCATCACGTGTCGAAAAATGAATATATCATACGACATGAATCGTCGTCAAGGGAGGCTTACAGAGACTACTGCATCAGTTGCTCTGGTATCATGTTGAATTTCTAATCACAAAATAAAACTAATTTGCAATAAATGAAGACATTTTTGTTGTGTTTATATGTTTGAGATTCCTCCAACTGAACACATCTGAAATTTCTTTTCTCATCACTTCAATAATAAATCCCCCTCTCAAACAAACTGCCATGGCTACGGCATAGATACATTAGATAAAGAATAAATTAAAAGGACAAATGTTGATTCAATCGTTTAATATGGACAGACACAATTTCACTATAAGGGTCAGAACATCGGGTAAGAAATTAAATGAAAAGAAAATCACTGAAGATACTGACAAGTTTATTTTGTATAGGCACTCAAGCATTTGTGTCATTGGTTGGTGTATAATTCTCTGCTTAAAGAGCAGATTCAAATCCTCCCTCTTCCAATTATAAAAAATAAAAAAAAAGTTTATTTTGTATAATCTATCTTTACCAAAATCTTACAGGGCAATTATTGTAGTAGGTCTGATGATTACTACAGTATTAAGTTCAATTTTCAATTTCCAAGCTGCATCATGCATGAGGAACAGGCTCATAATTTTGGGAAGAACTGAGATAAGTATTCAAACAGAGAGGTGTGAGCTGTAAGGCTCTGGTACTATTTGCTGATAAATGTCAGGAGAAACTGATACCTGCAAAGAAGCTAACAGCTGAGAGATTCCTGACGGTCGTTGTACCATATATCAGGTATTCAGTCAAGAAATGGACAAAGGCATACACGAATGACAGAAAGGTAACCAAGTAGAGGGCCTTGTTTTCAAGGTTAAATGCACAGAGATAGCACAACGTGCAAGTGAGCAGAGTCCAGATGCCAAATGTCCTTCCATGGACTTCAGTCACTGTTAAAAGAAATGGAGAGAAATTCTGAATAAATCCTTGACCAAATTGAAACGAGAGATAGAATTGCAAATTAATGATCAGAAGGAGAAGAAGCTGGTAACCTTGGGATTTGGAGTAGACACCACGATGGAGAGACCGAACGTTGAAGAAACCGAGCCAAACTGAGACTAGCCGAAGTGAACCCACCAGCATCAGCCACCAACCTAGTGCCTTCATTTCCAGAAGAGAGAGATTGGCCTAATTTGAAGCTTTCTTCTCTCCCTTGACCACACTCTTCCTCTTGGTTAACAGATGAACTTTAGCCTAATCTTTGAGATTACAATTCGTTGACTCTGCGGCATCTCCAATGAATTTAACATTTTGCTAGAAGGAAAAGAAAGATGTTCATAGACTCCAAGCTCCTATACTTTTAGATACCTATTTTCTTCATACTTTTAAATTTTTATAGAAATTAAGATAGAAATTATAATTTTAATTATTTTACATTAAAATAATTAAGATATAAATGTTTAATGTTTTTTAGTATAAAAAATATATTTTCTAAACCCAAGGAAAAGTATCCATTTACTCCAATTGGGTGCTCTGCAGACATTCAAGATGAGGAAGGTCTGTTTCACTGTTGGCCTTGCCTAATATTCTTATCTACATTCATAAATATGAAACCTTCAGTTATAAAGGAAATTCATGAGCATTTAGTTCCTCTTTGCTTGCAGTTGCAGCAAACAAAATTTTTCAACAAATGTTAACAAAAATTAACAAATGTTACCTATCTAATAAATGCTGCATTATTAGAGAGAAAAACAAGAACTACCAATGTTTAAAGATTGAAGTTAATATTTGGCTTGCCAGTCTACTTCAACACTAATTTTTTTTGGGAAGAGTCTTCTTCAACACTATTATTATGAAAGGAAATTGAATACTATTTTTATTATTTTATTTAAAATGATGAATTAAATTTATCATTTTTTAAAGGAAATAAAAAAATGGTGCATTTGTGTCAAAATAACACATGAGAATGAAATTCTCATAATGTACGTAATAAAATTGAAGCTTAAGAAGCGTCGTACCAACAAGATATTGAAAAGCCATATTCGTAAAAAAATATCTGTTAAACGATTGAATTCGTAATATACATTAACGATATTGACTTGTTATTCATTCTTTATGAGATCTTTAATAGTCAAAATCAAATTTGAATTAACATTTGGTTTATCTGTTTTTATTTGAATTATCTGTGCAACGGTTTTTGGCTATTTATAACCAAAATTACTTACAACATCTTTCACACCATGCTATTGATAAATCCTAATAAACACCTTATAATTCTGCTTGATATATCGAACGGTTTCTGAGTTTGATCAAGAAACCACATTTTAATTTCTTATAAAAATCCCATAATTCTACTTGATATTATTTTTCTTTGATATTATTTTTCTTTGAATGGATATGATTTTTACTATCGTAACTTTTAATTTGATTTCGAAGTGATTACAAATTAATTTCAACAAAAAATAAAGGAATATTGTACAGAATTTTTTAACTTTTGAGTATTTTATGAATCAGATTAAAAAGTATAATGATAAATTTGATTCATAATCTGTCGAGTATAATTATCAGCTTTGACATGGATCTTTGCATGTAATCTAGTGAAAATATTTTTTTCTTAATCTTGCTTTGACAAGATGACATAACCTAAATTAGGTTAATTAATATTTTAACACTCCCATTAATTAAGTTATTTATTTATCCTTATCCTTACACCAACAATATCACCATGAACATGAATCTATAGGTTTCAATTCCAACATAGGATTCTCAGACAAAAGTACAAGAATTGAATAAACAATGAACAAATATCACTAATCACAAAGGAAAATTAAAAGACAAAAAGAAAAAAGCAGAAGAATCCGGCCTTGTCATTCGCACTGTACAAGAACTAATGGTTACATATCCAGCTCAAAAACTGCTGTTAGTTATCTGCCGAAAGAATCCCAATCCGAAAGAAACACCTAACCAGCTCATCAGTTATGATCCGACAAACCCTAAAACGACAAACTTCCAATGGATATTACACGACAAAGTTTTGAGTTTGCTGCCTCAACTCTTTCCTTAGCTTTTGAGAGAAGGACCGACAAGCGTCCACGCTTAGATCCATGGCCGCAGCCAGTGCCACAAAAACTGCTGCGTCCTCCGTGCATGTCACGTGCTGTACACCTACTTCCACTTCCGGCTTGCTGCATTTCCCCGCACCTTCCACCGTCGACGACATCACGAAGCCACCCCTGTACAAACTCTGCGGGGAAAGGGATGCCGCGAACCCGAAATCTGACCCTGATCCCGATCCGGGCCTTGATCCGGAACCGAAGTCGCAGCTGCTTTGTGGGCTTGTCGATGGGGTTGCTGCTACGTTTGTGGTCATGTCCATGGTGAATTTCCCGCCAAGTTTGGTGCTGAGGATGGAACTAGCGAGGGTGGCGGTTGTGGAGGTGGCGGCGATGTAGTCGTCGTGGAAGAGGTCGAATCGGTATCCGAGGGCGTCGGTGAAACCAGGCTCACGCCAGGCCTCGAGGCGGCCCCATGGTTTCCAGGTTCCGCATCCTGGACGGAGAATTAGCCATGCACCGGGGTTGGAACGGCTAACCCTGTCCGAACCAGGGGATGGGACAAATGGGGTCACCATTGATGCCATTGCTACGGGAGAGCCTGACAGGTCGTGGACTGTAATCGACCATCCTTTTCGTTCTTTGGAGGATTGATCTTTCTCTGTTTTCAGAGAAGGTAGCCAATTTCTTGTAGTGTTTGATTCTGGCAAAGATGATCTGCGTAACCAAAAAAAAAAACATTTAGAAACACTTTGACAAACAATAAATTAAAAGGCAAAGTCAAGACTTTTACTGAAGTTGTTTAATCTTAATGCAAAAGAAGATCTTTCGAACTTTATATATAGTAAAAAAATCACTTTTTAAGAATGAGAAATGTCTAGCAGTCACGTTTTACAATGTTAATTCCTTTTATCCTGAATCTTACTTATCAGCCAAACATAAAGGAAGTAACAGAGATCATGAGGAAAAAGCAGCTAACCTTGATCCTAAGTTCCGATCACTTGTGTTCCTGAAACCAAACTTGCAAGTGAAAACGGCCTGTTTAAGACCGCCTTGAACCTGAAAAACCTGAGGACTACACTCAGGCTCCCCACCGAACTGGAACACGAACCTCGGATCAGGTTCAGTCCTGACCGTTAAACACAACTGTGCAGATGATCCATTCTTGTTGCTTCTATTTCGGCCTATAGCAATCCACCCATTATGCACAACAGACGGCCTCGATTCCGCTCCACGTAGATCCAACGGTACCGAAACCTTCCCCAACAACTTCCCATATGTCAATCCACAGCTACTGCCATCAGGGTCTGCGTAAACCTCGATAGAAAGTTTATACGATGAACTCCCTCTCGAGACGATTCTATCGATCTGGGACTTGCTCAGACTGAAACACGCGGCCAGAGATTTTTGAAAAGAGCTGCTGCTGCTACTGCTGTTGCTGCTGTCTTCTTGCGATTGGATAAAAGCGATTGTAGCCACTTGGTGAGGGAAGTTCTTGAGTTTAATCTTGCAATAGCACGAAGAAGTAGAAGGGTGGATTCTTGACAGAGAAGGCTTCGTAGATACTGGAAATTTCAGGGCCAAATTTCCCACCAGGATCCGTACAAAAGGACACGGATCCATTGTTTTTCTTTTCCCTGGTTTTGGTGTGGGGTTTGGGTTTTCTCTCTTCTTCTCCTTGTTGCTGCTGCTGTTGCAGCTTGTGAATTACTTGGTGTTGAGGTTTTGGGGCCAAAACAAAGAGTTTGCCGACCAAACCATTAAAAAGGGGTGAGGGCAAACGTAGAGGTAGAGGTCTCTAAAAGCAACAGAAAAGTTGAGAGAGAGAGAGAGAGAGAGGGGCTGAGAAAACAGGCTGTAATATAGCTGGGTTGCTGCTGACAAGGGAGAATGATGTAGTGAGGTCAAACTTAGCGTCACGCCTTATGATCAAGCACTTGACAATCTAAATTCAAATTTTATTATAAAGTTTTCTAATTAGGAAAATAAAAATGTGAGAAAATTCTTAATTGACATCTCAGTATTTTTCTGTAAACAGCTAGCCAACCCTTTGCTTAGTCAAAAAGAAAGCAGAAATTATAGTCTTATAAAAGGAATATATAAATGGTAATACCACCATAGCCATCTGGATTTATAGACTAAATTGTATATAATTACGTGTATTAGTTTAGTTTAGAGCTGACAATACGTATTTTATAATTGAATACCCTGCATTCTTGGACTTAAGATATCTTATAGTTAAGTCTAAATAAGTCACTAGGTTGGATAAATTTGTATAGTGACCATAAGATATAAATTTTAATTTTATATATTAAATTTTAATTTATAAATTATTTTATATTAATATGATATTTACTAAATTTCATTTATTATCTTTAAATATGATTTTAAATGATCATACAAGTCAAATAGGAGTAATGAATGTAATTAAAGAGGATATAATAAATTTTGGACAATGAAATTCCATCTAAAAATCAACGGATCTGGTGACTCGGGAGACCCAGTTCACGAAAAACCCGAACTAGGAACGGCCTTAGGCCATCACTTCCCTCCCCCCTTCCCAAATCAAGATAATGGCATGCAATGGGGAGTTGATTACAAAGACATGAGCTGGCACACAATGCGCACGTACACTTAAAATGCCAGCGAGGAGCATCAGTGTTCAAAAAAACACACTATGCTAATCCTTTGTCGTTTTACTTTTTCTACCTTTGTCGTTTTCCCTTTTCTACCTTTGTCGTTCTTAAACCTTTCTTTCTCTTTAGCCTTTGCCCCCGCGTACGAATTTATTATATTATTAATATAAGGATAAACTTACTTATATTTTTGAATTTTTTTAATTAATATAATGCAAACAACTAAATTATTACAACGGATAAGATTATTAATTTTGTGTATAAAATTATTAAAATTACTTTAAATAGGAATAAATAGATTAATTTTAAATTTGAGATATTTTAATAATTTTATTGAATAAAAGTAATAGTCTAATTTCTAGTGAAACTAAAATTATTCGTAAAATGTTAACTGAAAAAAAATCGATTAATATTTATGGATTTTTTTCAATATAATAAGAAATTAGAGTACAATTCTAAAAATACTTTTAAATAGGAATAAATAAATTAATTTTAAATTTGAAATATTTTAATAATTTTATAGTGTAAAAATTAATAAACTAATTTTTTTAGAAAAAAGAATTATCCAGGGAACACTAATTAAAAAATAAAAATTAATTAAAACAATTATAATAAAAATTTTGTACATATATAATTGAATGAAGATTTGGAGTGGGGGAATGTGCGGTGTTGGCTTCTCCCGACCTGAACTGGTTCACAGCTGTGACCAGTGAGAACATTGGTTGGAGCAGCGGGTCAAATCTAACGGAAACCAGCCAAGACATGGTCCCACTCCCATTCCCACTCATATCCAATCAGAATCGACCACCAATTCACGTTTTAAAAGAATATCTATTTTTTGATTAAGACACTAGTCTTCTTTACTCCATGGTAAAAGTGAATTCTTCCAAGCTTTTTTTTTTTCAAATTTATACAATAAATTGGATCTATTACCTTGAATAGAATGATAAATTTAGAGCTCATTTCCAACATAATATTGAAAAGTTTATAAATGGAATGGAAGATCCCAATAGAAACTTAAAAAGTTTGTGTTTAAAATTAGTATAATATTCCTAAACTAATTTTAAAAAATTAAAAAATATATTTATTTTTTAATTATGTTTAATCGAATATATATTTTTAATTTTAAAAAAATAAATAGTATAATTAAGGTTAATTATTATTGATTAAAATATCACTTATAATTTTTTATACCACTTGAATAGTGAAAATGATTAGTGATCATGACACCACGTGATATAAAATAATATCGTATTAGTCGATTGTTAACTATAAAGGTTTATTTAATTTAAAATAAAGTATAAGGATTTAATAGAAAAAATAGAAAAGTAAGGTGTGATACATAAAGATTTGATGTGTGGCTTCTATTAAACTTCTAAGGATACTGTGGTTTAAGCTTGAAAATTTGTTGGATCAATAATACTTGAACTTGAATCGTTATATAAAAATTTATTTAAAGAAATTTTTAGGGATTATGCTTTTACTCATCATGTTATATTGTTTCGTATTAAATAACATTACCCTTTAATCAACAAGCAAAATATTCTAAGATGCCAAAATTAAAAAAAAAAAGATTTCTCAAGTTTTTCAATAAAAATAAGATTATTAAGAAAAAACAAATGAATGAAAATGATTAGTAATATATAAAATCTATATTTTTATGTGTGAGATATGAAATAATGGAATATAAAAAAATAATTCATATCCAGGTAATTCACATTCTTTGTGAGGCAAGAATCAAATCTCTTTATGTATAGAAATATAAGAAAGATCAATAAATTTCCTTACATGCAAACTCTTGATACTATTATTAATTGTCTTTTTTAAGATCTTTGATCTCACATTTATAGTGCCAAAAATTTCTCCTAAAACTATTATTTTCCACATGAATAAACTAAAATAATTGTTTATGAATAAGAGAAATAAACATAAAATAAATTAAGAATTCCAAAATCGAAATCAAACCCAATTAAAACAAAGAAGATAATAACCAAAAAATTCATTCAATTCCCTGTCAATATGAAAATATTTTACATTTTTAATCTCACAAAGATTATCCCACAATAGAATGATTATGATTGTGAAGAAAAAAAAGAGTCTACTAAAAATATTTTTATTAACACTTTTTACATATTCTTTACAATTTTTTTGAATAAATTTCATTACACCATACAAATTTTAACGAAATTTGATATTACTACTTAATGTAAAAAATATAATTAAAAATTTAAATAATTACACTTTTTTAAAATTTTATTTAAAAAAAGTATTATTTAAAGAAGTGTAATTAAAACTCTAATTTATTATAGATCACAAAACCTAGAAAACAATAATTAATGAAAGAAAATATTTTAGTTCAATTTCTCTTAATATATATAATAATCAGAAATAAAGTAGATAGAATCCTACCTTCAATAATTTAAAAGAAAAAGAAAAGAAATACAACCATGTCCAAAAAATAGATGAAAAGAAGAATGGACAAGCCTACGACCGCCATTTTCAGAACTGTCCACCTCCAAAACCTAGGCCATGGCCATGACCAAAATGAAAAGCATCGTCACCATAGCCAAAACCACCATTTTGATCAGCAAAACCAGTACCCAAACCGCCAGAATTAGCCACCGTAG
Source organism: Theobroma cacao (assembly GCF_000208745.1). NCBI lineage: Eukaryota > Viridiplantae > Streptophyta > Magnoliopsida > Malvales > Malvaceae > Theobroma > Theobroma cacao. The sequence goes on along the minus strand of NC_030851.1, from coordinate 1,689,507 downwards.
CCGCCGCGAAAACATCCCCCATCAAGTCGTTAGCCCTCCTAGCCACATTCTTCCTCAACTCCTCCATGGCTTTGATGTACGCCTCAAGTTCTTCTACCCCCATGTTGTCGATGGGCTCATCCCACCAAAACTGTCCCTTCTTTTTCCTCTCTCCCTTCTCTTTTTCAATCTCTTTACTCCGCCTCTTCTTTTCCTCTAGCTTCTCCATTGCCTTCTTGCACTCCTCGTCGAACTCTTCGAAACATGGGGTGCCGTCGCAGCTCGTCTCCGAATCCTCCTCCCCATGCAGAGTGGGGTTTCCGCTGAGATAACGATCCACCACCGCGTCGACGTTGGGGTGACCAAAGCAAAAAGGTTTTCCCTTGGGAGAGAAGACGATGATGCCTATGTTGGCACCACATAAAACGCAGAGCTCGCTGGCTTTCTTGAACAGACCGTTGCGGCGCTTGGAGAAAGTGACTTGGCGGCTGCTCTCGTCTTCCAGTTTCTTTATCTGAATCTTCTGGCGGCCTCTCGTTGCCTTAGCCATTGTAATCAGGACTTGCTCAGAGAATTCGGATGCTTTTCCTTTAATTTCGTAGTGAAACAAATTTAAGCTAGGAGAAACCTTTATAATTGGATTTTTTTTAAGAAAGGAATAAAATAAATAAATAAATAAATTTACCTTTTTTAAAATTTTTAATCATATATGTGGTAAGTTAAACACATATTAGTTTATTGGTAGAATTGATCAATATAAGACATTAATTATTACCCCAAATTTTTTGGACTTTACTTTAAAATGTATCCCTAAATTTAGTAATTAATAATGATTCTCCAATATTTTCTTGATTTCCAAGCTATGTAGTGATCATCTCTATAGTATGGCATTGTAAAGTGGTAGAGGTTGAAATGAGAGGTTTATTGTTCAACTTGTGAAAAGAAAAAAAAAAGTGAATTTCAATTTAATTTGATTTATTTAAATGTGAATTTGAATTCTATAATTCCTTGAAATTAGGAGGAAAATGTGGATTTTATAGTTTAGTGCTTGTTAATTAAGAAAAATTTGCTGCACACATGCCCCAAAGATTTTCTTGTATAAAAAGGGTTTAAGTGCAATTTTTTAAAGTTCACTCTTAATTATATTTAAGTAATACTTTAACACGAAATTATCAAATACAGTGTTCAAACAAGATTTGTTGATACTTAAGAGAACGGTTTTGTTTTGAATTAATACGCGTTTAACAAATATCATATGATTTTATTTATAATAATAAAGTATCATATGTTTTTCTAAAAGAAAGAAAAAAAAAAAGCAATGCTTAAGCCTTATATATTCATGGTGGATCAAGAGAAAACTATGAGGCCAACTAAAGTTCCCTTTGTTTGTTTTTTATGTTAATTTATAAAGATACAATTAAATGAAACATTCCTCAGTGGACCATTATTTTGCAAGCTCATAATTTGTCCTTTAAAGCCATAATTTTGTAGATAAAGAAGAATTAGTACAAAGTTTTTTAACCAGTGAGTTACTAGCTAGCTTGTAACGGCAGTCTAAATGAAAAGATTAAGGAAACTCAAAACAGCCCATCACCATAGCCATAAGCTTGATCAATAATTCTGCAGATGCCATTGTCCTTGTTCTCAAAAGGATTGGCATGTCCGGTACCATTGACTGCTAGAAATTGCCAACGTTTGTGATCAGCAGACTCAAGCAAAACCTTGTTGGCTTGCTTGGCTGCATTCTGCTTTACCTCTTCAAGTGCAATTCTCAGTCGCTCTAACTCATTCAAGCCGAGCTCATCAATGGGAGCCTGCCACCAACACTGGTTCAGCCCGGCTTTCCTAATGTTATCAAGTGCATCTCCCCTCCTTTTCGCGATTTCTAGCTGTTCAAGAAGCTGAGTTAATCGGATGTTAAGCTCGTGGATACTAGCATTTTGATGTGCTTCGAACAGCTGGTGAGCAGTCGAGCTTCGGAGAGGAGGGGTCCGGGTGAGAAGCCGGTCCACGATGGATTCAACTCGAGGATGTCCGAAAGAATAAACCTTCTTGCGAGGGGAGAAGACCATTATCGCAACATCAACCGCACAAAGTGTGCAGAGTTCACTAGCTTTCTTAAAGAGTCCCGTACGACGCTTGGAGAATGTTACTTGTAGATGGTTCTTCTTTGCTATTTTTGCCATTGTGATTCTTTGACGACCCATGTTAGAATTCTTGGTCATGGTGAAGAAATCGAAGGAAGAACTGAAGAAAGAACAGACAGATTAAAGTACCCAAGGATCTGGTTGGATCTGGAAAAGGAGAAACACATGGAGGGTATTTATACAGGTTGTTCCTTTGTATGTTACTAATCAAAGTTAATTATTTTCCCTGTGCTATATCTTCAGTGTATGATTAATCCCTGATTTTGGAGGTTATCAGAATCTTTGGTTTTTATGGGGAATTACTTTGAAACTAAATCTGTATGTATTGGTTTATGAGCAATATGCGTTTGATCTTGGAAGCACATTCATGAGCTTTTAGTTCTTTTGTCAGTTTCAATATCACTTTCTCGCATCGAATCACTCATGATACAAGTTATACTTTCACCCTGATGCAATGTGAAAGTTATTTCCAGGGAAAGGAAAAGATTCAAGTATATTGTAGAAAAGAGAATATCAGAGACGTAACTCTTCACTAAACAAAGGACTCTTAGAATCTTAACGTTTACTAGTCGGTCAATAATTGAGTTTGTCGTTTTAAAGTAAGATCTTAATTTCTATTAATTTGTTGAGTTTGTTTCTTTGAAAATGTGCTTAAAAGGATAAATTCGAAAATTTGCTTTTATAACTTTCAATGTGATTGGAGATTGATTTCATTTTCCAAGCCACTATTGCAATCTCATTCCTTGCAGAGTGCATATTAAGTTCAATAGCCTGATTAGGTTTTCATCCAAATCTCATACCCTTTCATGGATTGAACTAAACAGAAATGACATTCGGCTGAGCCTCTTCACCATCGGAGAACATTCAAATTGTATTGATTTTCTTCTCAGGAAACCCATGATGGTTGGAGGGAAGATGAATGTCAGCCACATGATGAAAGAACCAATTGATTTTCATTGTTGAATATGAATGCATTTAGAATCTAATTAGGCAAGTTTATCATCATAGATATGCACTAAATGAATGCAGACAGGGTAGACAAAATAGTCTCAAAAGAATATTGGCACCGAACACCAAAGATTCAACTTTTCTTGCATTATCAGCACATGCCATTTGTGGATGAAATTGGTGGTAGAATTACAATATATTGTTACATGACAGCAAAGACCATTGATCCTGGGAAAATCCATGTATGGTATATTAATTATAATGTTTTCTGTTTACCTTTTCAGGAGCTTTTTAGCATTGATGTTAATGCTCATCTTTTTATCTAATGATTCAAAGTTGAATTAAGCAGCCGATCATATAGAATAACCTCATTGTAATCATGAGTTAATGTGAATGTCATTGTTTTCGGAGACAAAGATAATACATCTGCAATGTAACACGTGGAATTTATATCTTTCAAGAATCATTAATTTCATACAGACTTCCATACGTAAGAAAGTACAAAATTTTGCACTTAAAATTTGTTAAAAAAATGAAAAATTTATACTTTTTAAAATCTTGTAAATAATTCTGCTAATTATAATATTTTAAGAAAATATAATTACAATCTAACCCTTCGGTTTCATATTGATTGCTAACAAAGTATATATATACAAAATGTCTGACTAAATATACATAAAACAGTAAATGTAAAGATCTATCAAGACGTAATAAAGAGAAAATATTGCCCCAATATAATCAAAGAAAACTAATAGGAAGATGTATGTAGTTTCAAATTGAACATTAAGCAACAACGAAATACATAAACAATTAATAGGCCTCTCAGGTCCATAACCATCCCAGTCTAACAGAGATTACAGTCACACATGAAGAACCAATTACTAGGAGGCAAAATACATAAAACCATACAGGAAACATACACTGTGGCTACAGCTTTTTATTTATTCAACACAAAAGCAACTAGAGTAATCAGAAGAACCCACGTCCGAATCCAGGATTGTATCCCAGAGGGTTCGGATAATTGTATCCTTCAGGATGGTGATTGAATCCTGGAGGAGGAGGCATCATGTTGGGAGCACTGAATCCCTCAGGCATCATGTCGGGAGCACTGTATCCCGCAGGCATCATATTTGCATCGAATACAATATTGTTCTTTGTCTCGTAAGGAATCTCCCCTGAGCTAGAACTCCCCATGAGAAACTGCTGGGTGTTCATCCTCTGCATAAGAAGATGGTTGCCCTGGCTCGCCACGTTCTTTTTCAACTCCTCCATGACAGTTTTCAGTTTCTGGAGTTGTGGCAGGCTAAGTTCCTCGAAAGGGAACGCCCACCAGCAATGGCTTTGGATTGCTTTCCTCATTTGGTTAAGCTCTTCACCACGCTTTTTTGCAGAGTCTAATCGGTTGGCCACCTGATACAAAAAGATTTGTTCATATTGCTTTCAATGATTTAAAGCAAAAAACGTTAAAATCAGTCTTAAAAATCTAATCAAACCTGGGTGAGTTGGATGTTGAGCTCACGGATATTAGCATTACGGTGAGCCTCAATGAGCTGCATAGTTCCTGAAGTTTGCCGAGGGTCGGGCATATTGAGGTAACGATCCGTGACAGCTTCAACTTCAGGATGGCCAAAGGAGAATACCTTGCGGCCAGGTGAGAAGACGATGATTGCAATCTCAGCACCGCAAAGAGTGCAAAGTTCACTAGCCTTTTTGAAAAGACCAGCCCGACGTTTCGAGAAGGTTACTTGGAGATTGCTATCGTTTTTCATTTTCACCATCTCAACCCTTTGGCGACCCTTACTCTGCTTCTTCGCCATCTCTAGGATCAGGCAAACAAAAGAAATTTTCCCAGGGGAGAGACAGTGATGGTGTCCTGAGGAGTAGGAATGATCAGTATATATATAGGCATTAAGGATGAAATATTTAACAGTTTGAGCTGTCCTAATTTACTATGTTTGAGGTGAAATTCTTTCTGTGGTTTGCTTGGATTAAATTATATACTGTTTAGGAAGTTTTGGATTCTCTTCCTGGTTTATATATATGGAATGAACATCCCAAATAATAAAGATGCAATGCTCCTACTCTTCATCAGTTACACCCTTTCTCATTTCACTAAATATCCAACTCAGATTTTTCTGGGAAACTTTTTTCTTGGCCATAATTTCTTGGAAGGGCATGGCATTGGTTGTCATGTTACAATGAGTGAGTAGGTAGTAGTTGCTAAAAAATCATGAAAGAAGCAAATTTTAATTTGTCTGGTGGAATTTCTAAAGAAAGTGAAGATTCAAAATTGTATATGTGCATTGTTGGAATATAAAAACAATGATTATCACATAATACATTCCTACATAAATTTGTTAATGTTGAGTACATATGTTTAATCCGTGCATTAGGACTGTAATTACGTTATAAATTAATGAGTTCTGAACTTTCTAGGTATGGAAAGAGAAAATGAACTCAATAGGCTTCTAGGTATGGATGGAGAGAAAAAAATAAGCTTCCTAAGGTTCTGTAAAATAATGTGTTAAAATTTACATGCTTCTAGCCATTAATGAGGAGTTTGTTTTTGATTTTTTTTTTTCGTCCGGGTAAAATGCACTTGTAGATTTGTTTCTAAAAGAAGGTTGTAGAGCATCCAGGAAACATAAACCATTTGAGACAATTTCATTTTTGGAAAAGAGGCGTTTTTTTAACAATCTATGTAATCAAAATTGAATTGTCTGTTGAATCATAATTATACAAATTAACCACAGATAATTCTCTCTTTTGGGAATAAAAACCTACTGATTCAACCCTACTTGTTCATTAAAAAAATGAAGCCTATCTTTTCAAATTCTCAATTGTTTGGTGAAGTGAGAATTAGGTGTCACGGTCTAAAAGTTCAAACTTGCTTAGGTCCATTAAGCAAGTGAGCAACTTAAGCAAACTAGCAACCTAGGTAGGCTAGCAACCTAAGCAGGTTAGATAGCCCAAACAAGCCAACAGGCCAAATAGAAGGTCTAGCTCATGTACAAGGGTACCTGCACATTTCTAAGAGTGTATAATCTGATTCGAACTCTTATATTTGTTGATTTATTTGAATGTAGATTAAATTAGGATTAGATTGAATATTAACTCTTCAAATTAAATATCTTAACATTATCTCTATCATGTAATCTAATCCTATCTGATAAAGGGGCTATCGGCCTATAAATACCCCTTTCACTTTATTTTTAACACAAAACTTGAGAATAAAAATTGCTTTCATTTCTTTAAAAGCTTTTTTTTTTTTTTTGCTATTTTATGAGTTTTGAGGCTTACTTAATCTTGATTTTTAGAGTTTAAGGTTGTACGAAGTTGAATTAAAATCTTGATATGAAACTATTGGTATTAGAACCAATACGATCAAAGAAAAGGAATGACATTCACAGTTGACCAATCTGCACTTACCTAGGAGTCGAGGGAGACTAGAGGTTTAGCCAAACAAGGTAAGTCTAGCTCGAGGGACATGTTGTCCAATCTTAATGGCTAAGTATCCAAGATGAAGGTGGTCGTGGGAGAGATAAAAGATAGATGTGAGGAGGTTGAAGCCAACATGAAAGAGTTGAGGTTCCAAGATGACGAGCTTGTAGAAGGTTGCAGTTAACCATCAATGAGTCGATAAAGATGCTGAACCATTGAGATGTGACACTAGAGGAGTTGGTTGAGTCACTTTGGCAAGAGGTATGGGGGCTTAGGGACAAGCTTGCCGCACTTAAGGTAACCATAAAAGGTGGTTTGCCAACTGCTCAAATAGGGACTTAATTGAGGGTGTCCAAGTCCAAGGAGTTCCATGGCAAACGAGAAGCCAATGAGGTGAACAACTTCTTATGAAGCTTTATGCAATACTTTAAAGCAATGAGCATCACGGAGGATGCTTTGTGAATTAATTCAATTGCTATGTACTTTGTGTATATAACCTTATTGTGGTGTTGGTGTAGGTGCAATGAGAAAGTCAGTGGAGCAATCATTAGCATTCAAGCAGAGTTCCAGAAGGAGTTTCGGAATCAGTTCTATCTTGAGCATATCAAGGATAAGGCTTAAGGGAAGCTTAAAAGACTAACCTAACAAAGTGAAGTAGGAAAATATTTTAAAAAGTTCTCTAAATTGTGGTTACAAATTAGCAAAAAATGCGTTATTTGCATTTAAGATAACTTGAATCCATAGACAAAGTAAAAGCTTTAACGTAGAAGCGTGTAAGACCTCACGCAAGCTATAGTGGTAACCGAGAGTTTGATTGAAGCCTATTCATCTTGGCCCAAGAAAGATAATGGATTAGATGTAGAGGTTGATAAGAAGTCACCATGCCACCAGACCAAGACAGTCACTAAATGAAAAGGCAAGGAAATGAAACTTGTCAAATGTTTTTTGTGAGAGGAATTGCACTTAATGAAGGACTACCCCATGCGTAAAAAACCTTTAGTTATCATGTTGGACGATGTGGATCCAGGCAATAAAAATGGCAACTAGCATGTAGAGAAACCTAATGAGTGGTCACACCTTGAGAGCCTAGTGTTGCACAAGGAAGAGAAAACCCATTAAACTGTCCATATGGCTCAAGACAAGGGCCAGTGGAGTGGCAAAGAATGTAATCATCCGCGACCAAAGAAGCAACAAACAGTAGTGGAATGTCATAAAGTCCATCAATTACACTCTTTTTCATTTCACTAATATCCAACTTAGATTTTTCTCAGAAGCTCTTTTCTTAGCTATAATTTTTTAGAAGGGCATGGCATTTGTTGTCATGTGACAGTGAATAGGCAATAGTTGCGAAAAAATCATGAAAGAAGCAAATTCCAATTTTAATTTGTTTAGTGGAACTTCTAAAGAAAATGAAGATTGAAAATTGTATATGCACATTGCTAGAATATAAAAACAATAGTGATTATCATGCAATACATTCCTACATAATTTGGTATCTAGGATCTTGAACATGATAAAAATTTTAAAGCTTCATGAATTTGCTAATGTTCGTTACATATGTTTAATCGGTGCATTAAGAATGTAATTACATTATAAATGAGTTTTGAACTTTCTAAGTATGGAAGCAGAAAATGAACTCAATAGGTTTGTAGGCATGGATGGAGAAAATAAGGTTTAGACTAACAGTGACTATCCTAGATTATGGAGTTTGTAAAATAATGTATAGAAATTTGTGTGCTTGTAACCATTAATGGGGTAATGTAAAGTTGATTCTCTACATTATGGATTCCTATTTTCAACCTTTGAATTTGTTTCTGAATCTTTTTTCCCATCTAGGATAAAATGCACTTGTAGATTTGTTTCTAAAAGAAGGGTGTAGGGCACCTAAAATACATAAACCATTTAAGACAATTCCATCTTTGGAAAAGAGACGTTTTTTAACAATTTATGTGGTTAAAACTAAATTGTTTGCTAGACCATATCTATACAGATCAACCACAAATAATTCTCCTTTTTGGGAATAAAAATCTGTTGATTCATTCTTGCTTATTCATTCAAAAAATAAAGTTTGTCTTTTCAAACTTTTAATTGTTTAGGAAAGTAGGAATCAAGTGTCAAATCTCAAGAGTTCAAACTAGCTCAAGTCTGTTAAGCAAGCTAGTAGCCTAAGCGGACTAGCAACTTAGGCAGGCTAACAACCCATGCAAGTCTGACAGCTTAGATAAACCAACAAGTTAAACAGCCTAGCATACCAAACAAAAGCCCAATCCACATACTAGGGTTAGAAATGTTCGCACACCTCTAAGTGTGGCTAATTTGATTTGAATTATTGTATTTACTAATGTATTTGAATATAAATTAGATTAAGATTTGGTTTTGAATATTATATCTTCAAAGTAAATCTCTTAGCATTATATATATCTTTTAATCTAATCTTATTCGATTGGGGGCTATCAACCTATAAATAACCATTTACTTTATTTGTAACACACAACTCAAAAATAAGAATTATTTTCATTTCTCTAAAAGCTCTATCTTCTTTCTTTCTTTTGCTTTTACTATTTTGTGAGTTTTGAGACTTACTTAAACTCAATCTTCAGAGTTTAAGATTACATAAAGTTGGGCTAAAATCTTTCAACACATGGTAATTGGTATCAGAGCCAAGATGATCGAAGAAAAAATGACATCCATAACTGACCAATTCACACTCACCCAAAAGGTGAGGAAAACCAGAGGTCTTGCCAAGCAAGGTAAGTCTAATTCGAGAGACATGGTATCTACTTTTAATGACTAAGTATCTAGGATGATGACAGAAGTGGTCATGGGGGAAATGAAGGACAGATTTAAGGAAGTTGAAGTCAGCATAGATAAGTTGAGGTTTTATGATGAAGACTTTCGTGGATAATTATAGTTAGCCCTTAACAAGTTAGTGGAGCTGTTGAACCATTGAGATGCAACACTAGAGGAAATGGTTGAGTTGCTTTGATAAGAGGTATGGGGGCTCAAGGTTGAGCTCATCATACTCAAGGCAATCATAAAATGTGGTCAATCTTAAAGAGTTTCGAAGCAAACGAGAAGCCAAGGAGGTGGACAACTTCTTGTGAAGCTTAAAGCAATACTTCAAAGCAATGAGTATTATAGATGATGCTTTACAGATCAATTCAGCGCTATATGTTTGGTAGACACATATTTGCTATAGTGGCGACGTAGGTACGATGAGAAGCTTTATGGAGCGACCATTAGCACTTGGGTGGGCAAAGTTTCAAAAGTAGTTTTGTCTTGAAAATACCGAATATGAGGCTCGTGAGAAGCTTAGGAGACTGACCTAACAAGTGAGATAAGATAAAATGTTAAAGAATTCAATGAATTGTTGTTACAGATTAGTGATGTTAGGGAGAAAAAGACATTATTTACATTTATGGATGGCTTAAAACCATGGACAAAGCAATAGCTTTAAAGGAGAGACGTGCAAGACCTTAGACAAGCCATATTGGTAGTTGAGAGTCTGGTTGAGCTTCGCTCATTCCGATCCAAGAAAAAAGGCAACGATGGGGTAAAAACGAATAATGAATTAAAGGAAAAAGCTAACGAAAAGTCACCATGCCACTTGACCAAGGCAATCACCAAGTGGAATAGCAAGGACAGGATCTGTCAACTGTTTATTGTGTGAGGAATTACACTTGACAAGGGATTGCCCCATGTGTAAAAGGCTCCTTATTATCATACTAGATGAGAAAGATCTAAGCAACAAAAGTGGCAACCAATGTATAAAGGGACTCTATGAGTGGTTACACCTAAGGAATCTAGTGTTGCACAAGGAAGAGGAAACCCGTCAAACCATCCATACAGTTTGAGAGAAAGGTTAGTGTAGTGGCAAGGAGTGTCATCATCCGCGACAAGGGAGCTAAGAGCGTGCTTAGATTAGGCAACATCGTGTTGCACCTAAGGGAGTAACAAACGAAAGAAAAATGTCATATGGTCTAAAAGAGACCAAGATTAGTGGAGATGAGATTGCCATAAACGAGAGCTAGAAACGTTAAGAGGCTTAAGACAAGGATGTGAAATCGTCGAGACCTATTAAGCACTTGTGAAACCAAAAGGTTAAGGCAATGGCGAATTGGTCCGCAACAAGTGTTGAAGGAGACAAGGCATTCCAAAGTAGTGTGCGTAAGCCAAAAGCACATAAAATGAGATTATTCAAGGCAAAGTCGTGCGAGAGGACGATCGTGATATAACAGTGCACAAATGACGTCCATTTCTCAAAAACAAAGGTGATATTGCATTAAATGAAGGAAGATGTATAGCCCAAGAGTTTAAACCAGCCCAAGTTCATCAAACAAGTTAACAACCTAACCAACCTAGATAAGCTAGCAGGCTAAACAGCCCAACAAGTCAGACAAAAGGCCCAACCCGCATATAAAAGTAACACACTCTTAAAAATGTTTAATTTAATTTGAATTCTTGAATTCACTGATATATTTAAATATAGATTAAATTAAAATTAAAATTTAATTTAAATATTATCTCTTTAAATTAAATCACTTAAACAATTTTATCTCTATCTTGCAAATTAACTCTATTAGATACGACGGGGCTATCAATGTATAAATACCCTTCACTTTATCAATAGCACACAACTTAAGAATAAGAATTACTTCTATTTCTCTAAAACGCTTTCTTTTGCTTTTGCTATTTTGTGGATTTTAAAACCTATTTAAAGTCGATTTTCATTTTCAGAGTTTTAAGACCACAATAGCTACATTCATACATTCTTTGAGGCACCAATGAATTTCATGATGATAATTCCCAGGAAAAAGATTAATGTAATGACCAGCTGACTGTTGAATTACAAGAAAGCATCATCAGCTGTATTCAATTCTCCAAAAGGAAAGAGCACAAGCTAAATTCTGTCATAGCTCCCGAACATTTCAGATAAATTAAAAATGAACTCTAACCGAATAGCAGAAAATACTTAAACTTGAGACTCATCCATTGATGATAGAACAAAAATATGACATAGGTATAGTTCCACATATACAGCTATAATTTCTCAAATCAAAATTGGACGTATTCCAACTTTCTGTTAAGAATGAAAGAAAAACAGCATACAAGGAACAGATGCTTTATAATCAACCAATGGTGATTAATAGAATGGCTAATGGACAACCTAGTTGGCTTTTCATATAGACAAGCAAATGAAGAAGAAACTATTGGGTCACCAGTGAGAGATCCTTCAACTGTTGGATATCCACTTCGGATGGTGCTCGAGTGAGGGCACATTGAGCAGTAGTTGTCTTTGGGAAAGCAATGACATCTCTGATAGAATTTGCATCTGCTAACAGCATAACCAATCTATCCAAACCATAAGCAATTCCCCCTGAAATAGGAAAAAGGTTAAGCAAATGATTTTTTTCTAAATTAAAAAGTCATAGAACTGTGGCCTAGGCATGCCTAACCGTGTGGAGGAGCACCCATGTCTAAAGCTTCCAGAAGATAGCCAAACTTTGCTTCAGCCTGTAAATGAAGTAACATATAACCACATTATTTGGAACAGTTAAGGATTAAGAACTCAAACAAATCTCTGCTTTTCTAAAATTAGTAAGTATTCTGGTTTATTATGTTCCTTTAGGCCAGTCTCATGGTGGATCAGACTATCAAATTGACACTAGTTAGATAAAAGAACCAACCAAACCCTTGGCCTTTCTTGGCAAGAAAACTCAATAAGAAGATGGTCAACAGACGCAAGATTCCCCAGTTATATGGCACAAAGAATAACCATTAGTATATCTTAGAATAGCCTAAGGTTCTTCTCACCTGTTCAGGAGAGATGCCAACAGTTTCCAATACTTTCTGTTGGACCTCACGTTTAAAAATCCTTAAACTTCCTCCACCAATCTGACAATGACAGAGGCAATAATGCATTCAGTTACGATCTATAAGAGGTGGTCGATGAATTCCTTACCCTTTAGAGCTGCCAGAAAGCAAACAATGTAAATACCTCAACTCCATTGTAAACCATGTCATAAGCAAGGGCACGTGCAGAAGAAAGATCTTCCATATCTTCAGGGTGTGGTGCAGTAAATGGGTGATGCAAGGCCTACAACATAAATACTTTTTCAACAACAGGCAGGTAACAAGAAACAATATAGTATTTAACAAACTAAAACTACCATGTACATTAATTTAACAAGCTAAAGCTTTGCCCAAAAGTTTGTTATGTAAGCACTTATATGCCACCAAATGAAAACAAAGAGAAAAATAGAGAAATGATAAAATCTAAACTTTGAGGTATCTACTGCCTTCCATTTTGATAAAACAGCAAGAATTTATATACCAACAAAAATTAGATCTTGAAACTCAGCCACTTTGTTAGTTCCTTAAGAATAACATAAAATCAGACATTGATACTAATGGCAAAGTATCATACGGATTAATTATAAACTGGACCAAGAGAACCTAAGACAATAATGCTAATTTTTTCTGAAGAATAGAAAATATATCAATTATTTCACTAGAATCACCAAAGACATAACAAGAGCATGAAACAGACCTCAAGTCTCTGTTCCAATTCATTCCACTCAAACATTGGGAAATCAGTCACCCACAAAATTGAATGCCTGGACTGCATTTCAAAATTGAAGAAAAAGCTTTGGTTAGAGAAAATAAGAGAGAAACAACTCTATATATTTCTGATTGAAGGCTGATCAGGAACTTACATAGTTAACCAAACCAAGTTCATGGGCTATGAATACCCTAAGTCGATCTAAGGTTCTGTTAACTGGTGTATGATGGCCCACTGCAAACAAGATCAGATCACCTGGTCCTGCAGAGCATTGTCTCAAAAATTGCTCTCTGTTTGTTGGACCTAAACTAGTTACTAATGCGGGAATTCCCTCAATCTCTCCTGAAAGAATAATAAATCCATCAAAACAAGCTTTAAAATTAAGAAATCAACATTTTCAAATGAGGAAAAGGAAAATCAAAGCTAAATAGAGAATAACACTATTTACCATCATCCAAGACCTTTACGAAGGGTAGACCCTTTGCTCCAGACTTGATTGCTTCATTATAAACATCACCTTTCTTAAGAGCTGTATTTGAAAATTTTTTAGCACCTGATGGCACACATAGTGTTTTGATAATTCCACCATTTTTCAATGTATCTGCAAAGAGCCTGAAGGGAGAGTCTAAGAAGAGATCAGATACCTGCAGCTCCAGTGGGAAGCAAAAGGATGAGCAAATATTAGACAAGGACTGCCAAGTAAATCAGCAAATCTTACACAATATGTGCTTAGTAAATAAGTGAACAAAGATCATTACATTTTTCAACTCAAGATCAAATCTGATGTCTGGTCTATCTGAACCATATCGATCCATTGCCTCAGCATATGTAAGCCTTGGGAAAGGATTGGGTAGCTGGACGCCTTTAATCTCTAGAAAAACCTGCAGCGAATAAGCTTTCTTAACACTCCTACAATGTGCACATACTAAAAAAATACGAAATTCCAATAAATGCATAACATTACTTCCAATGCCTCAGATGGTGAAGGCAATTACATTCACCTACATTCAACGAAAAATGCAGTGACAAAGGCCCTCTGATGAATGCCTCAAGTGTCTACCTAGGCTGTCAATTAGCAAACCTAGCTTGACTAATGGCAGGCCAATGTAAAATGAAGTCAAGCCACTTAGAAAACCCGTAAGCCGAACCCCATGAAGCTTATCTCAAGCTAAGCAGGTTACTACAGAGTTAAACTTGAATACTTTATTTACCAATGGGTACATATATTTGTAATACACAGAACCTTCACCGATGAATAGACTCACATACTTCATAAAATACACTCTATTTTGTTATCACATATGACTTGATGCCAAAGTTCAATGGCTTTCATAATCTGCTTCTTTTTTCCCCAAATTTTAGGTAAAGAAACAACTGTAACTAAATATTTGAGACCCTTATATCCAAAAAAACCAGCAAATATTTATGAATTATTCCTCGTGACAGATTTTTGGAGCTAGGACTCAGTCATCGAAGCATATTGCCCCCAACTCACTAACCTTTCGGATTAAGTCTTCATTAAGCCTCAGCATGTCCTCCAATGGAGTGAAAGCCATTTCCATATCAAGCTGCGTGAACTCAGGCTGTCTATCTGCTCTCAGATCTTCATCTCTAAAACATCTGGAAAAGAAAAAGAATTTATATTGTGGTTATATCCTAGAAGATTCTCGTACTTGGCCTCATCATGGGGGTCGCAAAATGGGAAACCAAAAGGGCCCGAGTAAGCCAGAAAAAATGGAGAAAGCTTATCCAGATAGAGACAATCATTGCAGTAGACTAACATGCTCTGACAACAACTAAAAATTTTACCTTGCTATTTGATAATATTTATCAAAACCAGAAACCATTAACATTTGCTTGAAAAGCTGCGGACTTTGAGGCAAAGCATAGAATGTTCCTGGCTTCAAAATATACATTAGAGTGAATCAGACCTGCTCCATTGTCCCAATGACAGATAAAAATTGAAAACTTGAAAAGTTTAACACTTATTGAGTGAATAAATAACACTTTGGATATGAAGCTTTGTGACATCGCAAAAGTTGTTTCATGCAGTATTAAGGGCATATTATGGAGGTGAACAGCAGCTGAATCATTAATACCTGGATCCTAGAGGGCACCAAATAATCCCGAGCACCTTCTGGAGTAGATCTAGAGAGCATTGGAGTTTCAATCTACCTTATAACCAAGAAAAGGTCAGAATCAACACAGAGACTTAACATGAATCACTAGAAAACGAACTAAAGAAATTATAATTATAAATTATTATAGTAGAACAAATTTCAAAGGGTTATACCTCCACAAAATTATGTACATCCTCCAGATATCGTCGAATGAGTTTCACCACTCTATGACGCAGCATGATGTTGAAATTCATTTGGTGCCGGCGTAAATCAAGGCATCGATATCTATGAACAGGTAAACCAACAATAAACATCAATTCAAATTCCCGGATATATCATAAGGAAAACATCTGTACCAAACTGGAATTGCTTGTGATAATTCAGAAGTTAGAAGCAATACTCCAAAAACAGACTCTAAAACTAATCTAGGGAAGTCATCAGGAACAATGTAGCTGATTCTTCTCTCCATTCATATTATAAAGATAATATCAGTTTATCAGCTAATCAAGTGCATAGCTTTTTAGAACTAAACTCAGACAAGTAAGTTCGAAGCTGGCTACCTTAAACGGATTTCCTCCTTGACAAAATCCTTTGCATCATCCGCACTAGTAACCAAGAATGGTAACTTTGATCTTACAGCATTTAATATCTGCACATGCTCCGCAGCGACCTGGCAGATGTAATGGACATCAAATTAAACACATAGCAATAAAGAATAAATACACAAGCTTAAATATAGTTTTATACCTCTATTGTGCCGGTTTTCATTTTCTTATTAACAGCCTCGCTGGGCCGAGACCGGACAAGACCATCAACAGCAACCACATACTCAAGCCTCAAATCCTTGATAGCTGCATGGGCATCAGGAAACTCATCTGGGAGCGACGTAATCTATAATTCAAAAACACCAAAAGAAATGCTAAAAACCCATTTCAAAAAAAAAATTCTTTCTATATGAAAATTGGAAAAGTTAAGTAAATACCTGGACAATGCCAGTGTGGTCTCTGAGATTAAGAAAGGTGAGCCCACCATGGACCCGGTGGAGAGCGACCCACCCGCAAAGCCGGACCCGGGAACCCACATCTTCACTTGACAAATCACCACAAAAAGCGGTGCGAGATACCCACTGGAGAGAGTCCTTGGAAGGGGCTAGTGGTGCGATGGGTTTGGGAGTTTCAGGGGACAGGGAAGGAGAAGGAGGAGATGGGTGACTGGAATCGGAAACGGAGGAAAGGGTTCGACTGTTCCTCGGAGGTGATTTGGGCAGTAAAACGGAAGGGAAAACAGCGAGGGGTCTGGCTCGAAAGGAGAGGAAAATGAAGGATTTGAGAAGCATAGACATTTTTCTGAGGTTTTCGGGGGTTAGGACAGAACGGGGGCTTTGGCCATTTTGGGAACAGAGAAAGAAGGGTTTAACGGATTGGGTCATCACGTGCGACGCGCGTGGATGATTGCGTAAGATTGCTTTCCGTGCCGTTATATTTGTAAATTTAGCATTTTTAAATTGATATATTTTATTATTTTCTAAAAATAAATAATATAATAAAAATCTCAATAAAAATATTTTATTATTTTACGTCATCAATCAACATGTAACATATAAGATCTTTTGTACGTAATTAATTCAATAATTCTTTACGACAATTAATTTTTTATAATTAATTATGAGTTCTGCTTATTTACAAAATGAAAAATATTAAGTATTACCGTTACAATTAATCAAAATAGTTACTTAAAATATCATAGTAATTAAATTTATCCAAAATAAGTACTTAAAGTATTATATCAATCAAATTTAATAAAAAATTTATTTTTTTATTTTATTCTCTTTTTATTTTTCTTATTTTGAACCAAATATTATGTAAGATTTTTTCTTTTTTCTTTTAACAAAACTTTAATTTCATAAATAGATAATAATTAAACGAGTTAAAAAAAATCTTCTTTGCTAAAAATACATTATAAACATTCTTTTATTAAACCATGTCATCAATCAATACATAACATATAATATCTCCACTCCCTAAATATAAAATTTTGTACATATAATTAATGTACAAGTCTTGTTTATTTACGGAATGTAAAAAATTAAGTATAATTGTTACAATTAATCAAAATAATTACTCAAAATATCACACCGAATAAATTTGATAAAAAAAACACTAATAATATCAAATTGAATAAATTTAATCATAATATCGTTTCAATTTTGGATTGTATTTAAAGTATTATTTTTGTACCAAAATTCTTTTATTTTTCTTTAAAAGTTATGACATGAAAATATAGATGAAAATTGAAATTAAAATTAAAGAAGGAAAAAAATTTGGCCATATAACTTACCATATTCAAAAAGAAAATAAAGATAAATGAAATTCAATATAAAAGAAAATATATTTAATATTCTCGTATTAAACTACGTCATCAATCAATATATAACATATCTAATCCCCACTTACCGGATTTAATATCTTGTGTATGTAATTAATTCCATAATTTTTCAAGATAAAAATACAATAATATCTATTTCTTTATAGAATAAAAAGTATTTAGGTATTACTGTTACTGTTAATAAAAAATAATCAGTTAAATATCATACTTAAATAATTTTCTCATAATACTACTATATTAAACTTTGGATTATGTTTGAATTACTATCTTAATACTTAATTAGAAGTGTAGAAGGAAATAAATTTGGCCATATTAACTTAATCATAATCAAAAAAGGAAATAAGGCTGAATGAAACGACGGCGTTTCGTTCTTTTTAGTTGGTATTTATTAGCTGCGGTGGCAAAGCATCTTCAGTGCCTCTCTTTCTTCTTCTTCCTCTCTCTCTCTCTTTCTCTCTCACACAAATATTCAAATATAAAAAAATAGAAAAAGAAAAAGAAAATAAATTAGTAATTTTATTGGTTGTCTCTTGCAAGCTTCGTTTTCCAATAAAAAGCTTCTTCTTCTTCTTCTGCTCTTTTTCGCCGGCAAAAGGAAGAAGAAAAAGCAATTTTAGCAGGAAATAAAATCGTGTCTTTTTGGTTTTTGATCGATCGATTCAGAATTTTAACGAAATCCCATATCATGAATCATTGTTTACGATCGCTGGATAAAGTTTTTGCTTTGAAAGTTGTCGTTTTTGTTTTTGGGGTTTTGGAGATATTATAAGGAGAATAATAATATTGATTAATAAATAAATTTGGAATTGGTTTGATTGATCGATCGGTCTATGGAGGATTCCACGAGCGGCGGAGAGGAGGATTACTACTATTCGTCCGATCGAGAATCCCTCGATGGGCTCGAGAATGAGGACTCCGATTTCCAGTGGGCCCCTTCCAAGGGTCCCACTACCAAGGTCAAATTCGTTTCTCTCTCGCTTTTTCTTTTTTGGTTTTTTGGGAATTCAAATGGTTGTTTTGATTGTCATTGATTTCTTGATTCTTCGTTGTTGGTTTATTTTTCAGTGTAAAGCTGGTTTTTTTTTTTGGTTTCTTGTGGTTGAATTAGCTGTGGATTACTGCTAGATGGTTAACAAAGGTAGGGTTTTTTTGTTGTTGTTTCCTTTTCTGGGTTTGCGGATTGTGAGCGGATAGAGTAATTTGAAGCAGCGTTGAGGTTGTGTGTGTATGGGCGGGCGTGGTAGCATTAGGTAATTCTCTAATGTCACAAGCGGAGGAGCTGATGACCTACCTGGTCGTTGAATTCGATGAATTTTTTCTACTTAATGTTCATAACCTTGATTGTGTTTTGTTTTAGTCAATGGCATTGCGTGCATTGAAACTTTTTCCCCTTAGAAAATAGGGAATTTTAAACCTTTAATCTTAATGGGAAAACCCCTTAAAGAAGAACATTATACATTGCTTCTATGATTTCTTATCTTTCTCTTTCTTCTGGCCCCTATTTAATACTTAATTTGAAGAATGGGCATGCTTTTTTGTGACCCTTTCTGGCATTATGCAGGTTATTACAAAAGAATCACTTTTAGCTGCACAGGTAAGGATTTATTTCATTTCCTTTCTTTTTTTGTGGGTTTCTGATATGTTTTGTTTCATATGATTGAATTGATTGTTTTGGTTTTCTGGGTAGAGGGAGGATCTACGCAGAGTAATGGACATGCTATCTCTAAGGGAGCACCATGCACGGACTTTACTTATCCATTACCGATGGGATGTTGAGAAGCTGCTTGCGGTGCTTGTGGAGAAGGGAAAAGCAGACTTGTTTGCTGAAGCAGGTGTTTCTGTTGTTGAGTGTGAGGATACTGGATCGCCTTTGTTGTCTTCATCTACAGCAATGTGTGACATATGCATGGAGGAGTTACCTGGTGATACAATGACAAAAATGGCCTGTGGCCATCGCTTTTGCAATGACTGTAAGCACCCTCCTTAGTCTGATTTTTCATATTGAAGCATGTATATATAACATCACCAGTTCACCACATAGCATCAGCATGTCAACAATGCTGAGAACTCTTGAAATTGACCCTTAACAATCAACTCAGAGACACATGAATTTTGATGATGTGTGCACAAAGTTATTGAAGTTGTATCACCTTGTACATTTTAGTATTCTGAGTTGATTTTCCTTCTTCTGGTTTTTAGGTTGGACAGAGCATTTTGTCGTGAAAATAAATGAGGGTCAGAGTAGGCGCATCAGGTGCATGGCACACAAATGCAATGCTATTTGTGATGAAGCTGTTGTTAGAAGTCTAGTTGGTAAAAAGCATCCTGATCTAGCCGAGAAATTTGATCGTTTTCTTCTTGAGTCATACATCGAAGATAATAGGATGGTTAAATGGTGCCCTAGTACTCCTCATTGTGGAAATGCAATACGCGTTGAGGATGATGAATTTTGTGAGGTAGAGTGTTCTTGTGGTCTACAGTTTTGTTTCAGTTGCTTATCAGAAGCACACTCACCGTGTTCATGTATGATGTGGGAGCTTTGGACCAAGAAGTGCCGAGATGAATCAGAAACAGTCAATTGGATCACGGTTCACACAAAGCCTTGTCCAAAGTGTCACAAACCTGTGGAGAAGAATGGTGGATGCAATCTTGTGAGCTGTATCTGTGGACAAGCATTTTGGTGAGGATTTCCTTTTATGTCAATTACAATTTGCAAGGGTTTTGTTGTTGTTATCTCATTGTTGTGACTATTACTCCTCAAAAGTTGTGTGTTTGGTTCTGGCATAAATGTCCATGTCAAATAAAATTTTGAACTTGCATATGTTGCCGCATCAACAGAAGCATAAGTGATTTTTCCCCTCATTCCTTTGTTAATATATTTATTTAATATTTGTTTGGACTAATTACTGGTATTATTTGGCTTGTTCCAAATGATTTACCCACTGCTGAATATGAGTTTCTTGAGATTCTATTTTTTAAGGCTTTTCTTTCTCTGGTCACATCTCGCCCAATTTATTATGATATCTTTTGTTGACTGTGGTTTATATCATGTTTTCTCTCTTTTCCAAATGATACAGCTGGCTGTGTGGTGGCGCTACTGGGCGGGACCATACTTGGTCAAGAATTGCTGGTCACAGCTGTGGTCGCTACAAAGAAGATCGAGAGAAAAAAACTGAGCGAGCAAAGCGAGATCTCTATCGATATATGCACTATCACAACCGTTATAAAGCTCATACAGATTCCTTCAAGCTTGAGAGTAAACTCAAGGAGACTATACTGGAGAAGGTATCAATTTCAGAAGAGAGGGAATCGAGGCTTAGAGATTTCAGCTGGGTAACTAATGGACTCTATAGACTTTTCAGATCAAGGCGGGTTCTTTCATATTCATACCCTTTTGCGTTTTACATGTTTGGAGAAGAATTATTCAAGGATGAGATGACAAATGATGAAAGGGAAATAAAACAGCATCTATTTGAGGATCAGCAGCAGCAACTTGAGGCGAATGTTGAGAAACTCTCTATGTTTTTGGAAGAGCCCTTTGATCAATATACTGATGATAAAGTTATGGAGATACGAATGCAAGTAATCAATCTTTCTGTGATCATCGATACCCTTTGCAAGAAAATGTAAGTATGGGTATTATAAAATACACTACTTGATGTTTATGAGGCTTTTTAAAATTCATGTGCAGAGGCTATCACTTGCAGGTATGAATGCATTGAGAATGATTTATTGGGCTCTCTCCAATGTAATACCCATAATATAGCTCCGTACAAGTCTAAGGGCATCGAAAAAGCATCAGAGCTTGCTGTATGTTGGAACAATAAAGCCAGTACAACCGCTGATACTTGTTTTCCCTCTGATTGTGGCACTAGTGGTATGCTGACTTCACTGTTAGAGATCAACACACACATGCACACGTAGTTTGATGATTATTAAAGCTCATTTATGAGGTGAAGGTTTTACTGACACATTGCAATTTAGGCAAACATGATCGACCTATTAGCCTTGGGAGTGCAGATGACAATGGTTGCCCATCCCAGAAGCGACCTAAAAAGGAGACTTATGGAGGTGCATTCTTTGATCTGAACTTGCCAGCAGAAGTTCTTGACCGGAATTGATATCTGATAGGCTTTTCTTAGATAAGTACAAGTGTACAGATCTAACTCAAGACCCTCCCCTCTTTTTGCCTAATGGGATTTGATGATTTAGGGATTGAGCACCACTCAAATGCTTTATTTTCCTTTCTTAGAATCTTTTTGCTTCCCCCCCCACTCCACATTGGTGCGCCTTTTCTATTCTAGAGATATATCCTTGAAGAGGAATTCTGGAAATTCCATGGTTCTTTATCTTTCAAGGTTGTGTGAACTGAAAATCCACATTACTGTACATAGCCTTATCTTGGGCTTTTGAACATATGTAAATTCTCATCCTCAGACTCTTGGAGTGGTGCAAAGCTCGGTCCTTTTTAAGGTAAATTTAATTGCTTATCTTTGGCTGAATCATGTTTTAGTACCTGTGGAACCTGATCCATCTTAAATTTTTTTCATCTCTGGCAGTGCTCATAACAGCAATTTGGAGAGATCAAACCATGCTCATAAAATGACGTAAAATTATGAAAAAAAAACATTAAACGAGATTCTGAACAGATTCTGCACTGATATCATTTTGTTATTAAATCAAGTTTCTAATAATAAAATTATGAAGAAAAGGCATTAAACAGGGTCTGTTCCTTTAATTTGTAATAATAAAAAAACGACGCCGTTTACGAAACCAAGATCCTACCAGCCGAATTCCGCATACACGACCACCAAAGCGGAAACCAAATTTTCTTCCCTTTCCCGCCAGGAACGATGTCCTCAATATCCATCCCAATCTCCGACAGCCTCAACCCTCCACCCTCCACCCTCCGTCAATGCATCCCACGTCGGACCTCCTCAAACCCCGCCAAAATGCAAAGCAGACAACACTGTTTTTACAATATTTTTATGCAAAACAGAGCCAACGAACGCCACCAATCCTTTTGGGCCGCGTAACAAAAAGAAGAACGAGATTCTTATCAAAGCCTTTCCTTGTAATCATCAAGAACCGCTGCAGGCTACTCTTATTCTTCCCTCTCTTCGGCTTGACTCCTCTTTGGACTCTTGCAGAATTTTCTCTCTCACCCATCATAACATGGGTCGGGTTGACCCTAAACCAAAAGAAAGTAAGTTACTTTTTTCTTTTTGTCTGTCTTTCTTAATCCTCTGATGTAAGATGACTGTGGGTCTTTTCTCAAAATTGCGTCTTGTTTTCTGGTTGAAGCTTTTGGCCCAAGAAGAACTGGAGAATCTGGAAATTCCTTTTATGGTAACTCCTACCTTCCTGTTGAACCAATGGTGTATAAATCAGAGGCTGATGAGATCTTATATTGGTGCAATATCACTTAGCCATATTCAAGGTTTGATATCTTCACAGGGTATCAAACAATCCACCAAAGAGAACAAAGTTATAAGGTTGGAGATTTTGATAGTTTAATCTTTTTTATCTTTCTTATCCAAAGCGCTTGCTTGATTTAAACATGAGCTCTTCATGTTTAAATATCTATTGTCTGCTGTCTCAAAATTCTCTCTTTTTATCAGAGAGGTAACATTTTCTGACCTGAGAGATGTGTAGCATCATCTTATAGGTTCCGATGTTCCCCTGTCTACAACTTCCAATGTCCCTCAATCTGTCAATCACCGTATTCTTCGCCAGCAAAAACTTAGTTGCATCTACCATGCATGGTTTGGCTATATGATAGTACTAGGCTGAATAATTGTTGTTAGATGGTGGTCAAGACTGGGTTTAAGAGCTGGAAGTAGAGGTTGTTAATATACGGGAGCTGATCCCAGAGAAGGGAAGGTGTTCAGAATTAAATATCAGATAAAACTTACAGAACTGTTTTATCTTGCAAGCCTTATTACTGATTACTATTTGGAAAAACCTTTCACATAAATTGCAAAAGGTTTTAAATGAAAAACTGATAAGAAAATGAAGAAATTGATGATGAAGACAGGGTTTTGGATTCATTAAAGCTGCTTGGAAAATGTCATTGGATAATCTTATTGAATGCCCCAACTAATACCACAGAATATTGTTTTCTGCCGCTCTAGCAGAAGCTTCAGTTATTATTAGAGAACACACGCCATTGATGAATCTGTTCATGTGCCTCTGGTTCAATGAAGTGGTTCATTTTACCGCGCGTGACCAACCCAGCTTCCCATTTGTGCTCAGGCGATTGAGCATACTGAAGAATATAAATTTGTTCCCTGCCTGTACGCGTAAAGAGCTTGTGAATTGTATCTATGGGCCACAAACGCAAGGCTAGATCTCAGATAAGTTGACAAGTTTTTTTGATAGCATGATTCTTTGATAGTACATAATTTTTCTTGTATACCAAATTTTGTTTGGATGGGAAGGAAGTGGGGGAGGGGGGTAGGTGTAGTTTGACCGCTTTGTTTCTAATTGCATCATCTATCTGCTTTGCCTATATGCTTATAGTGCAGCCATTACTTAAAAAATACCCAAAAGGAAATAAAGAAACTGAAACTTTACCAAGTGGCCCCCGATTCTCTTCCTTTTCTTTTACATACCTTGAAAAACTAAAGATGCATGTGTGCATATATAACATCAAGCATTCAGGGAGCAAGGTCCAAGGATAGTACTTAATTTGAATACCACTAGTGGATGTCTTGTTGTACATCCATTGGTGAAAGGTAAAGTATATCCAACTAATGAAATCAAGCACTTGGCTATTGGCAAATTGTTTGATAGCTGTTAGGTTGCATACTCTTTTTAGTCAATTGTAGCATTACAATAGTTTCACTTTCTTAAAGGTTGGGGCATCTAACTTGTGAATAAGATTCCATCTCCTGGACCCAGGAGAGAAAGTAGTCAAGTTGTAGCAGAATGGAAGAGAGCTAACTAGTTCACCTTTTTCGTTCTGCTTGAATCTTGCTTACCAATAATAGACATCATTAAAGCAAAGACACAGATTAATAATGTGCATCAGCCATATGATTATGCAAATCTTAGTAAGTAATTCCTTTTCTATCTGATTATTATATACTTATTATCTTGCCGCTCTGAAGTTGTTGTAATCCAATGGATTGTGCCGAAGGTAATTGGTCGAAGGTTTGTTTTGCAGAACTCTATAGCTTTCAAGTTCTTAATAGAAGAGGCTCATGTAATTAGTCATAACACTCTCATAAGATGAAACAATAGGATAATGAGGTGAATCAATATAAGTTTCTTGCAGATCATTTGGAAACCTTAACTCGTCTTGCATAACTTTCTTCTGGTTCCAAAACAATATTAATTCTTTATATGCATGTTGGACTCGATTTGGATCAATAGAAGAACTAAAGCAGGTTTGGCAGTAGCTAATTAAGTCCATGCCAATGAAATCCCCAGGCACACAAACTTAGGGTTCTTGTTTTTGGCCACACACAGACTTTTAAACTTCACTTGCTTCTAAATTTCATGATAAATGTATAAGAGTATGAAGTCCATGAATTTTTAAACATGGAGAAGATGATTTCTTGTCTCAATCTAATAGACAAGAGCATATGAAGAAGAGCTCAGAAACTAGCAGATACTTTTTGCTCCTATCATTAGCATTGACTAAGCTGCTCAGTTTAGCCTTTGGAAAGTTCAAAGTAACACTTTTTTTCATGTGTCTCTTCTTGGGTTTCTACTCAGACTCTCTCCCCAAGATTGTAAGGTACTCATCAGTTTTTTCCTTTTCTTTGCGAATCTCAGTGTTCAAGATTCGATTCTGCTTCATTGAAAGAAACTTTGCTTGCTTTGGGGTTTTGACTCTTGAAAAATCATGTTCTATAAATGTTATGAGGTTCATTTCATACATTTCTGACAATAAAAGTGCAGGATTATCGCATTGCCAAGGTGTATAATATACTTTCTGATCCTTGAGAGAAGAAATTGCATACATTTTTTAGAGTTACTACTTGACCTTCCAATGAATTGCTTATTTAGAGCACATGGAACCTTGGACAAATTGTATATATATATATCCTGGACCCCTGAAGACATGGGGCATCTTCTAATCCACCATTTTTCAACCATTGCTATATATATATATATATATATATGTATATATATTTGCACTAAATCAAATGTCTTTGAAGTTTGTAGAATTTTTGTTCGCTTTGCATAAAACAACACAATAAATGAGCTCGAGTTTGTCTTTTTTAATTCAACTACAAGCATGTCTGTCAGCTTCCATGGATAACTGATGCTTGACTTGCTCGAGAACGATGTTGTTTTCCTGTTTCTTTCCATGTTTTACCCTGTTTTTATCTGAGTTGGTAGACGGCATCTCTGCTGATGAACCAAGTCCATGGATTCTTCCAGGTTGACTCTTCGGGTTGAACCAAATCAGAAACTTCTTTTCATACATCAACATATTTAGATTAAATTATAAAACACGGTCCAACTTTCTTACAGACATTAGTACATGCATGTCCTATAGTTTAATCTTAACAGTTAAAGTTATCAGGATTTATATTTAAAACGCTTTATATATAACTATTATATACTTACGTTGCATCATCTATAAACTCATGAAATTAAACCCATCGATTATGGACCGTTAACAACAGTATAACATCTTTTGACAACGAAGTGATATGAATTAAAAGTGATTATGGATATGACAAATGATGTACTGAAGTAAACTGTATATATGTCATTATAAACTTCATAGCAATATTATGTGGTAATTAATGCATTGAAAGTTTCAATTATCTATGTTGAAATATTTTCTCCATTGGTAGCACCATATCCCATGAAAAGAAAAGGCAAGAAACTTTTTTCTGAGGGAAAGAATCGAGAAAAGTGGAGTCTTTCATGGTTGTATATATTCTAATGTTTTCCCCTCAAAGGGATTAGACAAAGGAATGCCCACCAAAGCAGTCATTTCATATAAAAAACATCCTTCGTTTTTACTCTTTGACCCCCCAACTTTCAGCCCTTTTGAGGGCTTGCTTTCCTTTCCTTTCCCTTTTGCTTATTTTAATGGCACGATGCACCAACCATTATCTCTCAGTAGCAAAGCTAGCTACCATCAACACGTACGTGTTATAGGATATGACGCAGACATGATTGGAAAAAATAAAAATAGAAAGTAAAGAGATTTTTAATATAAAAGTTAGCTCAGTCAAGAAATCATTTGCATGCCTTCATGCACTTATTATTTCCTACATTTTGCACGCACAAAGCATGCAAAGCTAACAAAAGCAGGGTTCCAAATGAATGATCTAGCTAGTTCAAATTCAAGAGAGAGAGCAAGTGCTAGTCCTAATCCAACAGTGGTAAGTTTAGCAGGTATATGTATGTGTTCCTTCTGCTTATTAGTTGTTGCAGGAATCCTGGGTTCAATTGAATCTGATGATGACATTAAGGGAGTACTGATGTTTGCAATCTCCCTGTTTAGACTTCTCTCATCTCTTTAATTTCTTTCTTTCTGACTGTAGAAATGTTAATTAAGTATGTGATTAATTAACATTGAAGAGTGAGATTAGAAAATAGTAGAATTTGACGTATCGGGTGCTAAACTTTGATATGGTAATACTGTCTCAAGAAAGTTGAGGAATTGTATTTTGCATATTGAAACTCTAATGTCTCAATTAAGTAAGTGACAATCTAACATATTTTTCGCAAAGTAAATCAGTTTGCAAAAATTGATGTTCAATGTCAACAAGATATGCTGCGAGTGATATGGTTTTTAGAATTAATTAAATTAATAATATTTAATAATAATGACACTTTGCAATTGTCCACATGATATGTGCATTTGCAAATAATTAAATAATAAATTTTATTTATTTATTTTAATTTATTTTTTAATCACAAAAATATAAACTTCACTAATAAACAAAAAAGTAATATCTATTAAAAAATAAATAGTTAAAAATACAGTTATGTATGTTTGAATCAAAAGTCATATTTATTGAAAACAGATAGTTGTGTTTGTTAGGAATAGTAGTCACCTATGCTTTTTTTTCCCTTTTAATATTTCCAGATTTCTTCTACATGTAAAAGTAGAAAATCATATGAAAGCCTAAATAATCTTGTCATTTACCAATAATACTCAATAGATTGATTTCGTTAATGTAAAACACAGTTAATTATTGTGCTTTATTATATCCTCTAAGGTTTATAATCTGTAACCTTTTACTACACCATCAATGAAAACAAATAAAATTTTAAAAATAATGACATTATTACACATTTTGAAGCAATTTCAACATTTTTCCAATTCTATGTTCTAACATTCGGTGGAAAATTATTTAATTGTTATATGAATGTAGTTGATGATTTGAATTGAACCAAACTAAAATGGGTCCCAAGTTCCATTTTTATTCTTGTATTCCTGCTTGAATTAATGGTGGTGAGATGGCAGAAAGAAAATGAAGTGTACATACAGTTCAAACCGCATGCAAACCAATGCACTATTCCTATATATACACTAGTCATCACCTCATTGTTTCTTGTCCCTTCTGGTCCTTTTTGAATGCCCTGAGTTTAACTTTTTGAGCATTCGTCCTCAATCAAAAGCCACAAAGGCACAACAAAAACTGATTTACTCCTTTTAATGCAATGCAAAAAAAAAAAAGAGCCCACCATTCCAAAAAGCTAGCTTCAAAGGTGGTATAGCTTTCTAAGACAACGGACTAGTCAAAGAAATGGACACCCTTTTAGGCATTGTATACAGCTCATATGTAGCTCTTCCACCTATGCACGTTTAACCTAGCACTGTTCTTGATTAGTAGTAGTTTTTCGTATGTTAAGAGAACAATTATTCTTTGATATACCTTCTCTGGTTAATTTGAATTATTAGCTAGAATCAATTTGGACCTTGAGTTTCAAGTTTAATCTGTTTCAGCTTTTCAAAAAACTTTCTGTGTGAGTAGTCTCATTCTATCAGAGTGTTTTCTTGTGTACCTTGTGTAAGCAGATTTTTATAGTATATTCTGTTGCAATTAATGCGGGCTTTGGATGTTTCCTTCTGGATATTTTTTTTATTGGGTTAAGACTTTGTCAATACCTGATGTGCATTTAATGCTGTTTCAGTGAATTTTCTGCCTAGGCGAAAGCCACTTGAGGGGTACCCAATAAACCATACCATGCCTAAAGTAAGTTGGCGGGGTTCCTATCTGAAGCCTTTTGAATTCTTGGAGGCTAGACACAAGCGTTCCAACAGGTAGCTTTGATGTTTTCTTCTTCTACTTAGTCTGGTTTTGTTCCATTTTCCCTTCTTTGTAGTTCGAGTGAAGTCTTGCTTGAACTGGGAAAACATATCGCATGCTTTGTGCCGGCAAATCCCCCTTAACCATATCCGCACGCAACACTCTAAACTGGGTTTGGTTGGGAATGAGAATCTGAGCTCTGTCTAACATCTGAAAAGCTCGAAAGTAGGTTCTGCTTGCACAGAAAATAGGAGAGTTCTTGAAAGGCTTTCTTATTGAGATGAAAAAGGTGCAAAGATCAGCTGATTACATTGTTTTTTGTGTTGACAGTGATCCACTTCAGAAAAAAGTCAAGAAGAACAAGCTAAACACAATCTTAGAAGCTTGCAATCACCCTGTAAGAATCCCATATCGTTTCTTTTCTCTTTGGTGTTCTTGTTTCTTGTATGTCCTAGTTGTTTGATTGTTTGGTTTTGTTCTACAGAAGGAAATGGGACAGACAAAGGGCCATGCTGAAGCAAAGAAGAGCCAAACTTCAAACACCGAAGTTCAAAACTCGTTGAAGCAAGAGGTAACATTCCCAACTTTTTCCAACTATAGTCACCTTGGTGGGATATTCGCAAAGCTTATCCAGGTTTAGGATATGCATACAAAGATCAGATACAACAGAAACATATTCATTTTTCTGCAGATTCTACACCTTCAGGAACGATTGCTGGACCAGTTTGTGGTTCGGCGTGCATTGGAGAAGGCATTAAGTCATAGGCCTTTTACCCATGATGTAGCAGTTGAAAATTTAATCCCCAAGGTAATCTTTTTTATTTTTTCTGGGGTATGATTGAAGACAGCATATTCACTGATTTTCAAGCTCGCTACATTTCCCTTGAGTTGCTGTCCCATGTGTAATTCATTTCCATGTTTTTGCAGAGTAAGATTTTGTTAGCTGATTGATAATTTGGTGCTTTATCTATGTAATTCCAGGCTGCCATGGAAGTTA
The DNA here is from genome assembly GCF_000208745.1 of Theobroma cacao. Lineage (NCBI taxonomy): Eukaryota > Viridiplantae > Streptophyta > Magnoliopsida > Malvales > Malvaceae > Theobroma > Theobroma cacao. The sequence goes on along the minus strand of NC_030851.1, from coordinate 1,659,697 downwards.
TCAAGGAGATTGCAGTTTTAGAACTGGAAGTTGCCTACTTGGAAAAGTATCTTCTCTCATTGTACCGTAAAAACTTTGATAAAAGATTCTCGTCTTTAACGACCATAGGTGAAGTTTTGAGACGAACCTCAGTGGCACATAAAGAAATGTTTCCAGAAGTTCAGGCACATTACATCATGTCAGACAAAGAAAATCTAGCTACTCAATCTAGTGATCTGGAGACCTCTCGGAATTCAATTGGCAATCCTCCAAAGGAATGCAGTGATATTTGGGGTGCAGAGAAGCTGTTAGATTCTAGCATTCATCGGAGCCACTCCTCACTCTCTCAACGATCAGCGTTTTCAGTTACTTCTCCACAGAAAACTGTGGCTACAGCTGTAGACTTGTACCATTCTCTGCCTTTGTCCATGTTGGAGGTAAATTGAATCAATGTCAATTACTCATTTCCATTGTACATGCCATTAGACAGCTAAAATATATTGCAAATGAAAGTTAACAAGACCCTCTGATATATGATTTCTGATTCTTTGTTCCTTTCCATTTCCAGCAAGCGCAGATCGGTACTTCAGATGGATTCAGCTTGGCAGAGCATCTCGGGAGCAGTATTTCCCATCATGTTCCCGAAACACCAAACTGGCTTTCTGAGGAGATGATCAAGACCATTTCAGCCATATATTGTGAACTTGCAGACCCTCCTTTGATTAATCATGGTTACTTGTCTTCTCCTGTTTCAAATTCATCTTCACAAGGTCAGGGTGATATGTGGAGTCCACAGTGTGGAAAATTTTCATCTTTCAACTCACATTTTGACAGCCCTTTCGGCATTGGGGAATCCAAGGAATTCAGTGGACCTTACTGCTCTATGGTGAAGGTTCAATGGATTTGTAGGGATAGTAAGAAGTTACAGGATATTGAACATAAGCTGCAATATTATAGGTGAGCCTTCTATACCAATCCCATGTACATTTGATGTCTCTTTGACAATAAACTGAATCACAAAATCTACTGTCTTAAAAGGTCACTTGTTTGTCGGCTGGAAGAAGTTGATGTTAGAAGGATGAAACATGAAGAGAAGCTAGCTTTCTGGATTAATGTACACAATGCTCTGGTGATGCATGTAATGTTTCCACATATCAATCTTCATTATATTTAATCTTCGTTACGCCTTGTTCCAGTAAGACCCTTGAGCAAATGCAACCTGCTATGTTCTTACAGGCATTTTTGGTTTATGGCATTCCGAAAAACAATCTGAAGAGATTGTCCTTGTTACTCAAGGTGAGCAGAGTTTTTCTGGTTGATTTAACAAAAGATCATGGAATGGATGTTTTCATTGACAAGCCTATGGATGATCCAGGCTGCATATAACGTTGGGGGCCAGACCATAAGCATAGACACAATACAGAGTTCTATTCTAGGATGTCGGTTGCCTCGTCCAGGACAGGTACCACCCATTCCCAGAAATTCTTATCAACTATCCCAGCTTAATCGTTTTAGTTTATGATGCTAGGATAGTTCAGTTACTCATTTGTCTTGGCACTGATAAAACTAACATCTTACATCTGCTTGCAGTGGCTACGGTTTTTGTTTCCTTCAAAGACCAAATTTAAGGTTGTAGATGCTCGAAGAGCTTATGCAATTGAGTCCCCAGAACCTCTTCTACATTTTGCACTTTGTTCAGGAAGTTATTCTGATCCTGCGGTACACTCTTGCCCTTTAATAAACTCCTCCCTGAGATCATATGTCATGGCTGTAGGGTGTTACAGAAGTTAAATTTTCAATTTTTATCACCATAGTCACTGACTTTGATGACTCTCTAGGTCCGTATATACACGCCCAAGAAAGTGTTCCAGGAACTGGAAGTTGCAAAAGAAGAATACATCCAGTCAAATTTGAGTGTCAACAAAGAACAGAAAATTCTGTTGCCAAAGGTTATGGAGTATTTTGCAAGAGATTCTGATGTTTGCTCAGCTGGTCTGCTGCAGATGGTTGAGCAATTCATGCCTGATTCCCTGAGGAAGAACCTTCAGCAGTCCTGCAACAGGAAAAATGGGAAAAGCATTGAGTGGATCTCCCACAACTTTGCCTTCCGATATCTGTTTTCAAAAGAAATTAGCGTAGTCATATGATCTCTAGCCCCTTTTAAATGCCTGAGATACTGCTGCTTTGCAGGTTTCGAATGACAGATAAATCATAGCTGTCAACTTCAATAGAAAGCCTGTGGCTTCAGTCTTCGACTCTTGATCCTGTTTGATCACTAATATCTCCATTGACAAGGTTGTGATTTGGCTGTCATTCCTAATTGTCTTTGAGTTATTCATCATGTGCAAGCAACTAAATGACAGAATCAAGAGACGGGAGGGAATCCCTGTATGAATTTTGTGTATAATATTATATTATAACTGAAATTGTCTTGTTAATTTTTATCAGTACAATCTTTGATCTTAGTTCACATTCACACTAAGCTATTTCTTAATCACTATAACTAAAGCATAGTAATGTTTATTAAAATTTAACCTAAATATGCGATTGCTAGTAACTGAAATTTCTCTTAAAAAAAGAAAAAAAGAAACAGAAAATGACTACTTCCATTATTGCACATGCAACGCCACGTGAACCATAGGTACCCGGAGCCCACATAATCTTGTTTTGCCAAAAAAATGGGGGTTAGGGTTTGGTCTTTCCATTGCTATTGAGGCTTTGGGTTTGATCAGCTCATTTTTCTTGGCCTTATTAAACTCCAAAAGAAAAAACCCAAACTCCAACCCCATCCATTTGCTGGCCAAAAGGTCACCAGAATCGATTGTACTGTATGCATCAGAGCCCAAAGGCCTTTTTGGCACTTCTTGCTGTGTCTCTCTCTCTCTGTCCCCCTTTCCCAACCCCCCTTTTGGTCATAACGAACAAATCCCACGTCCATCCCCCTTTTTCTTTTTCATTTAAGATATTGAAATAGTTTGTAATTTTGACTTGTGGACAATAAAATAAACAAATAAATAGGAAAAAAGAAAAAGGGGGGAGAGAGAGAGAGGGAGGGAAAGAAATGGAAGAAGAGGGAGTAGGGTTAGTATTAGCAAGAGCTACGGAGCTGAGATTGAAAATCAGCAGTTGCATCCAAAAGGCCACCGCCAGCAAGCCTGTTTCTCCAAAACAACAAAGCCCACAAAAAGAAGAAGAGGAACAAACGGATAAAAAAGGTAACTTTAATGGAGACGAAATCCCTAATTCTCATCAAAGACTCAATGAAGCAGTGGAAGAAGAAGGAGAAGAAGAGGAGGAAAAAGAAGAAGAAGAAGAAGATGGAGAAACTGAGAGGCTCTTGAACATTCGAGATGCCCTTGAATCCCTTGAAGCCCAGCTCGTTGCTCTACAGGTTTCTTTCCTCAAAAATCTGAACTTTTCCCCTCCCCATTTTGTTAAATATTAGTAGTAGTTTTGTTTTTGTTATAAACCTTGAAAGACCCTGAATTTGTTTCATTGTTTTAATATTGTTATTGACATTTATGCCTGAAAGTATGTGAAAGTAAAAGGAAATTACTCATGGAATCCCAATTTTAAGTTCTAATATAAATAACAAATTTTTGGGGTAAAGCTGGGCCTTTTTGTTTTTTCTCAATACATTAGCTATAATGAGAAATGGTTAATGGTGATCGTTTGAGATGCGTTTCTTTTTTCTGACTGAATTAAGTGCATTTTGGAGTATGGTTTGGATTGCATTTTGTTGGGATCAGAGATTAATCTTTGTTTCTTTTGCATTTTTGTTTCTACCTATTCATAGATTTAGTACCAATGGTCCAGTTTTTTGTTTAAGTGTACTTTTTAGATTCTCATTAGAAGTAATTTGAAAAGGAAGGAAGGTGTTTGTCTTTTTTCTTTGTGGCTTTAGATTGCCTAGATATAGTAAAACTAAACAAATAGGTTCAGAGTTCATCAAATTTTTTGTTTTTGAATAACAGTTCGTCAATATGAGTTTCTATATCTGAATGAATTGAATCATTTCCAGCTTATACAACTTTCCCCAATTGTATTCTTTTGATAGTGGTGGCTTGCTTGTTCTGTGACTAATTTCACAGACTAGTACTTACCATTTGAACAACACCATCAGCATTGCTATAGACATCGCTTTTTTGGTAACTTTAAGAAAAGCTCTGGAGACTAGGTTAGGAAAATTGGAGGTAGTTTATGAGTACTCAGCATTGCAAAAAGCTGTTATAGTTATATGATTATACTGCATTTACTACCTGCCTTTGCTTTTGGCATTTTTTTATGAGACTGCATTTATGTAAAAAAAATGGTTTTATGGACATTATTTCGGTGCTTGAAATTTAGAAATTAGAAAGAATTTGTAAAGCAATTCTCCTATTAATTAGTTTACATAGGGTTAGGTGTGAAGAGAAGTATGGAAACTCTCATTTAAGATTAAGGTCATTCTGTTTTAGTGTGGCTACATGACCATCTGGTCATTTTCAAGAATCAGGACGTTTAGGCTTTAACCATATAGACATTTTCTTTTGCTTGTTTTTCTGAAACGGGGGCAGAGTAACTCATTTTCTATACGATGTTACTTGAGGAAGAGTTTAACTTCCAAGAATTTGAAGCATTGGTAAGTCTTTTCCTTTTCCCACTAGACTCAGTGGATGCTATGCGAACTAATTGAACTGTATTCATTATGTCTTTGCATGCATGAAAATGGTATACCAACAAAATAGATGTTTTTGTTGATAAGATATTTCTTCAAAATTAACAAAAGTCGGGATCCTTATAATTTGAATGGTTCAACTTATCAGAATCTGCAACATCAGCAACGGTATGAAAAGGAAGTTGCCCTTGCTGAGATTGATTGTAGCCGGACAATGCTCTTGGAGAAGCTCAAAGAATATCAAGGGAAGGACTTGGAAGTGATTCTCGAGGCTTCTGCTTTTGTTAGTGAAACAGTGGAGAACAACAATGATCTCCTCCTTCCTCCATATCCAAGTCGCCCCCCACAATCATTGGTTTTGGATAATGGTTATTTGTCACACTTACAGTCAACATACAAGTCTTTGACAAATGGGGTTTCCATTGGTGACCCAACAAATGAAGCAAAGAAGAACCTTAACAGAAATGAGGAGAACAGAAAGCAAGACGATTCTAAAAACTCAAGGAAAGGGTTGGGCTGCTTCATAAGTTCAGCAGTGAAGACAGTGCTTCCCCTGGTTGGTGTAATATACATATTAAGCTTGTCCAATTTTGTGCCAAACCTTGGGAAAGGTACTCCTCTCAAGTTCTTGGGCATGCTTCAGCAACGTGCAACTGAAGAGAAGAATTCCACTGTTCAATGTCCACCTGGGAAAGTCCTGGTGATGGAGGATGGGGAAGCTAGATGCATGGTGAAAGAGAGGATTGAAGTACCATTTGAATCAATTGTTGCAAAGCCAGATGTAAACTATGGGTGCGGTTAATTTGATATTACTCCCCGTTGTGTGTATAACTGTACTTTTATTGCTATCAGGTGTAATGAAGCTTACTTCAGCGGCTGTTGGTTTTTGTGATTTTTCCTAGTTCTAAATGAGGTTGGTTTATGCTCTTGTGAAATGGGATAAAGATGGGATGTAAAAATGCGAGAAATCTTCAATCGAGAATTACAATGTATATATGCTTTTATGATCAAGGCTCGATATTGCTAAATGGCATGACATCTTTCATCTTGTGACGTTCTATTTCAATTATTAAAATGCGTATGGCGTCTCTTTGAAGAATCGATCAATGTCATTCATTTCATCATTCTATTTATTTTATTTATCAAAGCATTTGATGTGATATTGAAGTCGATTTCATTTATTAAATTGTTTAACATGATATCGCATTTAGAAGCAAAAAACATTTTGCAGGATGAGACCTCCCCTGAATGTAGCCGCTACAGTCGGATTGTCAATTTGTCTTGGTATTTAACCACTCCGCCTTAAGACGTCCACGACGTGAAAAAGTTCACTGTTTCAGGACCTGCATGATGCAACGAATAAAAATACTACCACTATAATAAAACGAAGTAAACAATGTTGTCGGCTCTTCCTGGCAATGAAAGGTTAGTCTTTTTGTCCAATTGTAAGCCAAAGTTTGTGTTCCCCTCTTACGAGAGAGCAAAGAAGGGAAACCACCGGGTAATAGCTACATGCCTATACTGTCTTAACTCTTACTGCTCCATACTGTCCAAACTCCAAGCATCTTCTTCAATTCCTAGAGATGAATCCCATGACAATCACCACTTCAGCTTCGAAAGCTACTACCATTCGTTTCTCTGATGGTTAGTATCCTTCCTCTCCTATCGTTCGCTACATTCAGTTTGTTTACTGTTTCTCTAATTATCACTATTTACCCCTGCAGCTGGCATCAGCATGCGCGATGGAAGGTGTATTCCCAACATCTGTTTGACTGCAAACTATGGGTCAAAACTCATGCATCATCACTACCTGGAGTTGTCATGGGTCAAGAGAAATGGATCATGGCCGGATCTTGTTTGTAAAACTCCAAAATCAATCAGAAGTAATTTTCTCTCTCTTACTTTTTTTTTTCATTCCACTTGTTTGGCAAAGGATATAATTTGGTCTTCACATGTTAATTTTTGTATATGATAAGGTGTGAAAAGAGATGGAGGATTCAAAGTGAGGGCATTTACTGAAGAACAAGAAGCTTTGGTTGTCAAATCATGGAATTCGATGAAGAAAAATGCTGGTGAACTTGGTCTTAAATTCTTCTTGAGGTTAATTATCTACATGGTTCACTTTCCCTTCATTAGAATATACTGTATTTAGTATGTGTGATGTAACAGACTAATTTCAAGTGATTATTGAATGAAAATATTTTCAGGATTTTTGAGATTGCCCCTTCTGCTAAGAAGCTGTTCAAATTTTTGAGGGATTCAGATATCCCTCTGGAGCAAAACCCAAAACTAAAACCCCATGCCATGACTGTCTTTGTTATGGTCAGTTGATTCTTTTTTTCTTATCTTTTACTGTCTCCTTTTCCTCATCTGTTATGTTTGTAGCTGCCCAAGTTGTATAGTGAACGGAACTATTCTCTAGAAGATTTATCTGTACTGCTTTGCAGACCTGTGAATCAGCTGTCCAACTTCGAAAGGCAGGCAAAGTTACAGTGAGAGAATCCAATCTGAAAGATTTAGGTGCCACCCATTTCAAGTATGGTGTTGTTGATGAACATTTTGAGGTAAGACTAGTGCAGTTAGGCTGCAAAATGCATTGATCCTGCTCAGCATATACCGCGAAAAAGTTTTAGAAGTGAATTTGCTCATTTAGCAGGGACAATGTATTCTCTCTGTATTATGTAGGTCACAAAATTTGCATTGTTGGAGACAATTAAGGAAGCAGTACCAGAAATGTGGTCAACAGAAATGAAGAATGCTTGGGGAGAAGCCTATGATCAGCTGGCTGCTGCTATTAAAAATGAAATGAATCCTCCTCCTTAAGTTCCTTGTATAGAAGAGATTCCTTGAGAGATGTTTAGTTTGGAAATGTCTTGTACTCTGGTCCTTTGAATTCAAATAAAATTTTGTATGTTATTGTTCTAATTCCCATCTTTCTCCAAATAGAGTACCTTGATTAACTGTAGGTCCTGTAACTTCTTATGTTGCAGACAAATCTGCAATATTGCCAACTACCTCAAAATTTACACATCGCAGTTTTCAGGCTGATTTGTAGCTAGCCCAACTTTTCTGACTTGATTTCTGGTTTGCTCTTCTAGGAAAGAAGACAAATTGTTTAGAAACATTAACTTCCAAGTCATTAGTCCTTTTGTACTTGATGCTCTTTATGTCTGAACATTGTTTAGAAACTGTTCTTTATGTCTCAAATAAAGCGGCTGCATTGCGTTTGAACATTTACCTCAATGATTGGTGCATGTTCAAACGGTAGGGTAAATCCTTGTCCCCAAATAAAGAACAGAGCGGCTGCATTCTGTTCCAAGGACTGATCTGACCGAACCATATATGGTCACTGGAACACTAAAGCTCAAAGAGAACAATTTCAAAACCCCTGCCAGTTTCTGTTTCTTCAAACTGTCAGAAGACCATTACATATTCTTGCTGTCCATTCTAGTAATCACGCAGTTTCCTTTGTCTCTCTGCTGTAAGATGACCTATGTTGTTCTATTGGGAAATGATGCTTTGCATTGGCAGGTCCAAATTTGCAATTTTCAAGCCGCCTACACAACTATTTTAAGATTTGCAGTCAAAAGAAGAATTTGATTCATGCCACTAATTAAAAAAAAGGGTCATGGCCTCATGGGATTCTTACATATGGTCAACCAAATCTCGAATAAATTTTCTGTAATAAAGAAAGATAATGATCCTGTTGAAACCATTATCTTTTTCACGAGAGGTCGACCCCATTACAAACAAAGACTGCACATTTGTCAAATTTTTTATATATTTGTATAGAAGAGAGATTCAAGTTTAAGACTCTGATCACACCAGTCAAGCCCATCATTTGCGTCACTCAAGCTCGAAATTCAAATAACCAAAACAATGTTCTCTAAGCCATGGCAAGCCCCTGGTTTTGAGACATGTCGTAGCTGGTGATATCTTATGGTGACCTGCAAAAATGGCTCTCCAATGCCTCGAAGAGTTAATCTTATCCCCGGGTGCATTTGGTATATAAACATTGTGCAAGATTGCCATTAGCACCATAGTACAATTCAAATTCGAGAATCGAAGAGCAATGACTACATATGAAGGTAAAGTTTTCACTGAAGAGCAAGAAGCTCTGGTGGTCAAGTCATGGAGTGTAATGAAGAAGAATGCAGCAGAATTGGGTCTTAAATTCTTCTTGAAGTACGCTGTTCTTGATATTCTCTGTGTTTTCCTCCTTTTTTTTTTTTGCCCTTGTTTTGGATTAAAGTAAAATTGATTTGTCTTGAATGGGCAGGATCTTCGAGATTGCACCCTCAGCCCAGAAGTTGTTCTCATTCTTGAGAGACTCAAATGTCCCTCTGGACCAAAACCCAAAACTCAAGCCCCATGCCATGTCTGTCTTTGTTATGGTAAGACATTTGCATTGGATCCCGAGGCCTATGTCTAGAAGTCTAAACTCTGGATATAACTAGAAACTTGAAAATCCATCAACCTATCTAAAGATTGTAGGAGCAGTTCCATTCAATACTTTCTTTTTTGAAAGTTAAAGAGGAATTTCATTAAATGAGGAGGGAAGAAGATATTTTCCCTCTTCCCAAAAACCAGTTCCATTCAATACTCAATTTCCACTGATGGGTTCTTCACAAATTGGTCTTGCAGACATGTGAATCTGCAGTTCAACTCCGCAAAGCAGGCAAAGTCACGGTGAGAGAGTCAAGTTTGAAGAAACTAGGGGCTGTCCACTTCAAATATGGAGTAGTTGATGAACATTTTGAGGTATGCTTTTCATGTGATCAAAGACTATATATTCAAATTATTAGAATTTGTTGCAGAAATTTTTTCTCTGACATCTTAGCAAATGTCTTGCAGGTCACAAAATTTGCTCTTTTGGAAACCATAAAGGAAGCAGTCCCGGAAATGTATACAGCAGAAATGAAAAATGCATGGGGTGAAGCTTATGATCGTTTGGTTGCTGCTATCAAGATGGAAATGAAGGCCTGCTCTCAAGCTTCTTGATTTGGAAAATTCCTACTTTGGCTAAGACTGAAGTATTAATAATGTAAAATAGCATACCATTTGTAGCTATTGCTCACTTCTGTCATTTCATATGTGTTTGCCTCTGTAGTTTTTTTTGCCATATGTATCTTGATAAATGAATGCTAGTACTGTGATTGATTTTCATTTTGATATAAATTACAGTGGATATTTTCAATCTGTCCTATTGTTTCCCTCCCTGTTCATTCATGACAGCAATACTTTAACCTGCAAAAAGATTGATTAAATAAATTGCAGAGAAATATTCAGTTAATCATTAAGAGTTCTGACAAAAGGACCCAGACTTGTTTTGAGCCAAAATATTGAAAAAGGACTCACAAGATAGTTCCTTCTTGGCTCCTGCTTGAAGACACACATCAAATTTTGTGAGCCCTGGCCAAGAATGGAGTGGTTCTTCCATTGTACTGTCTGCCACTCCTGGCTTCTTTTCCAGATGCTTGTCTTCCTATTGATCTTATCCCTTCTGAATTATCCTTCTCACTTTCAATTGATCCATATGACATAAAATGTCACATGCAACACATTGCAATTAAGTTGAGTCCAAATATAATATATATGATGCAGCTGTTACTGAATCTAAAGAAGATTTGTATCAGATATTTTTCTGCATATAATATTCATGTAAAGTGGTGTTCATCAAAAGCAACTATCAGTTCAAAAATAACATATTAGTATTTATAATAATTGAATAAAAGCATTGGGTGGAATTTGCCCTTGATTAGATCACATGCACTGCACTAGATATCCTTTGCCTTTTAAAAAACAGAAAAGAATGATCAGAAATAAAAATACAAGAGCATGCAAAGGATATGCAGCACATTTGCTTCTGCAAGATAAGGCTAGCTATATATATATATATATTTAATGTAATCTTCCCTCTCAATTCCAAAGATTTAATAACCCTTTTTGAGTGTTGTCATGAATTTGGCTACTATTCCAGGAATGAATACAATTATTTCTAAATCTGGAATTGAGCAACCTTAAAATGTTGCCTGCTTACAGACTTGTGAGCAAAGTTTTAGGATTTAGAAGACAACTTTTGGGTTGCCAGACGATCTCCCAGGGGAAGTGATTCCGATGATGTTGAATCCAATGGGAGCTTTACAACATCCTTGAGTTCCAGCAATAAATCTTGCACCATTTTTATCCGAGAAATGCAAAATTTTCTGTGAAGAGTAAACCTTGTCCAAATGAGCTAGAGCTGTACTGGCCTTAATGGCAAGTGAGCCTAGCTCTTGAAGAGAAAGTGGTGCTTGAGATTTAGACCGTGGCATGAGAAAATAAATTTGATCCAGTTGGAGTTCTTCATTGTCAGGAACGTGTGGCAGGCGTGAGTTTACATACATCAGCTCCGAGTTGCAAAGGAAACAGTTTGGATTCTGGGAGAGAACAAGGCTGGCCTTGATGGGTTGCCTGAATTCTTGAATCCTTCCATCCGGGTAAATGATTTTGGTTGTGGGTGGCGGCCAGCTGAGGTTGCCACCCATTTTCACGTACTGAGAAGATGCACAAATACCCATATTCCCCCGTCTAGAAAGAAAGACAGATAGCCTGGAAGATAGAGATATGAAAAGAGAGTTGAAGCAGGCTGGGTGGAGGAGGAAGGATTATGGCATTGAGCTTTATATAGACAGAGAAAAGCAAAAAGCAAAGGATGCTAACAAGACCAAGATTGACTAGCCAGCAGTCTCTTACATCTCTTTTTACAATTAAAAGTGTATTTATTTTAAATATAAACTTTCTAAACATGAAATAATTATGGGATTTGTGGCTGCTAAGCAAAGCTAGAATCACTAGAGAGCAAAGATCTTAAATGCTTTGATTATTTGTAATTATACCATTGCTTTTCTAACTAGTTAACTGTCAAATCCCAATGACTTTCTCTTTCTAGGGGGGGTGTCTTGCATATTTGCCGAGAGGATCAGCCAGAAACACATAGATTTGAAGGACTGAAACCTAAACCATTTCAACTCTGTCAAATTTTCTGGCGCCAAATGCTTTAAATTCTTCTTAACATGTGATAGTCCTTTTCAATCCAATGAGTTTAAGGTAAAGCTTTTTCCACTATGTCATGGAAATTTCGATCCAATTTCAAATATGAAATGGTGAGATGAGTACAATATCTCCGAACGCGTTGCTCATTCCTTTACTATAGGAATGACTGATGAAAATGGTTTCCCACAAGGAAGCTTCGAGGTCACTACAGGGAAAAAGATAAAAAGACATATATATCAGATAGATTGAGAGCATATGCAAATTTTGATTTTTTCCCTGCCTTTTTCCTTCTTTCTGTGGTGCTTGGATTGCAGCAGTTTCATCTTTCACATTTCCTTTTGGGACCCATTATTGATCGATCTGTCTCAATTATTTCACTCTTTCTCTTTCTCTTTCGCCTCTATGTCATCTTAAAGCCAATTTCCTATCCTATGTTTGTTAAATTGCTTTCTCTCCTTTTCCTTTTTGGCATGTTATATGACTTGTTTGCCCTCAAACAAAACTCGAGGCACGTTTTCTGCCTAAATCAACAACAAAAATGGTTAAAGACGATTACAATCAATTTAACTTTTACAAAAGCACTGGCCCTTTGAACGAATATAACTAGAAAGAGCATCCTTGTAATTATAATTATTCAAGAAGTAGTATCGACCTTGGATTCAAGTCAAAGATTGCATGAAGGTCATAGCGACCTGGTGGAAATGTAATCTAGTCAGGCCAATGTTTTGTATAAAAATGGGTTCTCCTCCATGCATGTCGACTGCTTTTTCATTGATTGGGTCGCAAAGATTGTCTCCCCCTTTTCTTTTTGGACTAATCTCAATCAGTTAATCAGGGAATTTAGAGTTATAAAGCAATTTTCCACTTTAAATTCAATTTCTTCTTATTGCTTGTAATACCCTTTAACTCTCTCTTATTCGAATTAATTAATTAAACATGTAAGAATTCTATTTTGAAGTATTAAAGCAGGGAAAGCCGGCCGTGGGTTAATCGGAAAAGAATACTGACAAGAGAATGAGCATAGAAGTAAAAGCCATTGGTGACGAAAGTCTAAGATAGTGGCCATGTCTTTGTGTTTAGAGATATATACAATCATGACAATATTGATTTATCACTCAAAACAAATTCCTGACTAGGATCTTGACGGTGGGCAATTTCCTGCGAAGGCACAGGCTGGCTTGGACAGTATTATGGTACTACTTGTTACTAGTAAACATCACATACCCAATAAATTCATGTACCTAACCAATAGTCATGCTTATAGAACTACCAATGAAAAGTACCCAAAAAATTTTCCGAATGTAATTTGTTCATATTTAATCCACCCGCATCTGCTCGATCAGAACCTGTATTGGGCAGTTAAAAACGCATATATACAGTAAACATGTCATTACTCTTTTGCCCGAGACCGAAAGCAATGAATTCGGATGATCTCCACTTCCTCCTTGCAACCTTGCCTCACCAAAGCTACATAAACCCCACGCTCCAACTAGCCAAGCTCCTGATACAGGCCGGTGCACGCGTGACTTTTGCCACCACCATCCATGGCCAACGGAAAATCAAGAGTTTTCCTTCTCTCGAGGGATTAGCCTATGCCTCTTTTTCTGACGGATTCGACGATGGAACTTCTCCGTCTGACAGACATGAGGATGTTATGTCCAGACGCGAGCATGTCGGGTCCCAAACTCTAACCGACTTACTACTGTGCTTTTCTAGTGAAGGGCATCCGGTGAGTTTCTTGATATACTGTCCCATGCTGTCTCTTGGGTTGCTGATGTGGCTGGTGCCATGTCCATTCCTTCTGCTTTCCTCTGCATCCAAGCTGCTGCTTTGCTCGCTATCTACCACCATTATCTCAATAGCCAAACTGGTGCTTATGATTCTAAAATCAAGTGCCCTCCAAGCGTCATAAAATTTGACGGGTTGCCTCCATTTGAATGGAAAGACCTTCCTTGTTTTCTCTTACCTAACAGTCCACTCTCTTTTATCACGACAGGCTTTCAAAAACACATTCAAGTTCTGGAAAAAGATCCTAATCCTTGTGTTCTTATAAACACCTTTGATGCGCTAGAAGAATACGCAATCAAAGCCCTTGCTCATGATTCCAACATAAACTTGATCACCATTGGACCCTTGGTTCCATCAGACAATTTCGTTGGGTGTGATTTGTTTGAGAACTCTTGTCATGACTATTATACCCATTGGTTGGATTCCAAGCCAGATGGTTCTGTTGTCTACATTTCCTTCGGTAGCCTGGTAGTATTGCCGAGGAATCAGATGGAAGAAATTTTTGATGGAATAGTCGACAGTGGCTACACATTCTTATGGGTAATCCGACCATCAAAAGATGCAGTAGAAGAAGAAGGATTCGAGAATGTGATAAAGAATAAGATGAAGGAAGAACAAGGGCTGATTGTTCCATGGTGTTCACAAGTTGAAGTGTTGAATCACCGGGCGGTAGGTTGTTTTCTGACGCATTGCGGGTGGAACTCCACTACGGAGTGCTTGGTTGCAGGCGTGCCAATGGTAGCATTGCCTCGGTTTTCAGATCAGACCACGAACGCAAAGCTAATAGAAGAGGTATGGGAAACTGGTGTTAGAGTGAAAGTAAATGAAGGTACTGCAGTTGCAGAGAAGGAAGAGATCAGAAGGTGCTTGGAGATGTAATGGAAAAAGGACAGAAAGGGGAAGAACTGAGAAGGAATGCTAAGAAGTGGAAAGGGTTGGCTCTTGAGGCCACCGGTCAAGGCGGTTCCTCAGCCAAAAATTACAAGGTTTTCATGAAAAGCTTTGTAAAATGAAAAATTAATGAATAATCATGTTAATTAAATAAGTCATCATGCTCTGCCTTCGCACCCTTATTGCTCGTGGGGATCAAGTCAACCAGCCACTTTATTCATAGATTAAAGCTTGGTCGAATTATTGTACACTTTGTCCTATTTTTTAAAAAGATGTAATTATTTTTTAAAAAAAGAATAAATTAATAGAGAATTTATTAGAAGATTAAAACATTAAGAGATTTTTTGAACATAAACATCTTGATGTTCGTTAATATATCAATCGTTAAACTTGACTCTATTAAAATCCCTTATATTTCAAAGTGAATCTTCCAAATAGTTTCACTTGTAACATGTTATATTGAGATTTCTCATTTGTAATTCCGACTAAATTTATACATCTTTTCTTTTTAGAGAAATCATACTTTAGATTTCTAATTCTCCTTTTGTTATAAATAAATCAAGTTCTTACCAAATAATAATAAAGAAACAAAACACAAATTTTAAAACAATTATTCAAGATGTAGAGACCCCCTCAATACACCTCAGAAGTATACTTTGACTTCTTTTGTTTCAAAATGTATTGTTAGGACCTGGACATTTTTTTACCATTAGTCAGCAGTATTTTATAAATATAAAAGGTTATAATTATTCTAAAATAATTGAAAAAAAAATCATAATTTAATTTACTTAAATAATAATAATAATTTTATTAAACATTTATCAACTTTAAAAAATAAAAAAGAGAAATATAATGATAAAAAAGTAAAAAAAAACTTAAAAAATTAAGTAATGATTATTTCTGTTTCTTCCTCTTATTTTTCTATCTTTCCTTCTTTTGATTTCTATGAACCACCATGACTATAATCCAAAATCATTATCACCAAGACACCGACACCATATAGTCAATTTTTCAACAACTATAAAAATTTAACAAAATTACAATATTTTAATAAACTCATAAGAGCTTAGTGGGTTAAATTTAAAATTGAGCTCGCAAGAGCTTGGTTAAAAAAATTTACAAAAACCTCCCTAAATACAAAAAATTTATACATAATTTAATTATAATATGATTACTTAAATTTTTAAAATTTTTTTACCTCAAAATTATGAGTTTTATTGAATTTATAATAAAAATTAATCCTAAATAATTATTGTTTTCTTTTTTCCATCATTATGTGTTTTTTTTATCTTTAAAATAGACAAAATTTGAATAAAATATATTTACATTATTATTTCTTTAAATTAGATTATGATATTCATTATATTTTTTTATTTTTCAATTATTTGAAAGCAATTATAACTTTTCATATTTGTAAATAACTGTTAACTCATGATAATAAAAAGTCAAGCGACCTAATGATGTATTTTGAAATAAGAGGGGTCAAAGTGTATTTTAGAAGTGTATCAAATGAAGATTTTTGTACTTTACCCCATTCAATATGATCCCTAAACTAATTGAAATGATCTTATGGAGATTCCATGTCCGACCTCAGTCAAGCTTCAAAGACAGTGGTAATAATTAATATTGTACGAGTTTCTTACCTAATTTGATTTCCAATGTCATAGGAGTTTTTGACCAATCAGACGAGAGACTCGACATGACATTCTAGTATTGAGGTTAAATAAAATCATTTTAAAAAAAAATTAATATGGTAGGTGTAATTTCTTTTGTTTGGGGTATGTATGTGGATGACTTTACTTGTATTATGATTGACTCGTCGGTACCAATGGGTCCTTTTGGTTTTCGATAGAGAAAGAAATTAAATGATTGGTCCTTTGTTCATATGGTCACGATAACCTGAGAGTTCTTTATTTATCTTTTCTCTGAGCAAATTATTCACTTGTCTTGCTGCATTTTATACAGAAAAACCTTACCATAATTCTGTAGAGCACAAGGAAAGAAACAAGCAATGAGTTCGGATTATCCCCACTTCCTCCTTGCAACCTTGCCTTTCCAAAGCCACCTAAACCCAACTTTCCGACTAGCGAGGCGCCTGATACAGGCCGGTGCACGAGTCACTTTTGCCACCACCATTAATGGCCAACGGAAAATCAAAAGTTTCCCTTCTCTCGAGGGCTTAGCCTATGCCTCTGTTTCTAACGGATTCGATGATGGAACTTCTCCGTCCGACAAACAGGAGGATGTTATGTCCAGATGCGAGCATGTTGGGTCACAAACTCTAACCAACCTACTACTGAGCTTGTCTAATGATGGCCATCCGGTAAGCTTCTTGATATATGGTCCCTCGCTGTCTTGGGTCGCTGATGTGGCACGTGCCATGTCCATACCTTCTGCTTTCCTCTGCATCCAAGCTGCTGCTTTGCTTGCTATCTACCACCATTATCTCAATAGCCAGACTGGTGCTTATGATTCTAAAGTCAATTGCCCTCCAAGCGTCATAAAATTTGAAGGGTTGCCTCCATTTGGATGGAAAGACCTTCCTTGTTTTCTCTTACCAAACAGTCCACTCTCTTTTGCCACGACTGCCTTCCAAAAACACATTCAAATTCTGGAAGAAGACCCTAATCCTTGTGTTCTTCTAAACACCTTCGATGCGCTAGAAGAATATGCAATCAAAGCCCTTGCTCATAATTCCAACATAAACTTGATCACGATCGGACCCTTGGTTCCATCAGACAAATTCAATGGCTGTGAGTTGTTTAAGAACTCTAGTCATGACTGTTATATCAATTGGCTGAATTCCAAGCCAGATTATTCAGTTGTTTACATTTCCTTCGGTAGCGTGGCAGTATTCCCCCGGAATCAAATGGAAGAAATTTTTGATGGAATGGTCGAAAGTGGCTACACATTCTTATGGGTGATTCGACCATCAGAAGATGGAGAAGAAGAAGGATTCAAGAATGTGATAAAGAATAAGATGAAGGAAGAACAAGGGCTGATCGTTCCATGGTGTTCACAAGTTGAAGTTTTGAATCACCGGGCGGTAGGTTGTTTTGTGACGCATTGCGGGTGGAACTCCACTCTGGAGGGCTTGGTTGCAGGCGTGCCAATGATTGCATTGCCTCAGTTTGCAGATCAGATGACGAACGCAAAGCTGGTAGACGAGGTATGGGAAACTGGTGTTCGAGTGAAAGCAAATGAAGGTGCTGCAGTTGTAGAGAAAGAAGAGATCAGGAGGTGCTTGGAGATGGTAATGGGAAATGGACAGATAGGGGAAGAACTGAGAAGGAATGCTAAGAAGTGGAGAGGATTGGCTCTCGAGGCCACGAGGGACGGGGGTTCCTCAGCCAATAATTTCAAGCTTTTCATGGAACGCTCTGTAAACTGAAAAATCATTGTCATGAAAAAGTACTGAATAATCATGTTAATTAAATAAGTCATCATGCTCTGCCTTGTTTTCCTCTTTGCTTGTGGGGATCAAGTCAACCTGCCACTTTATAAATAAATTACAGCTTCATCGAATTATTGTACACCAGTCTTATTTTTTCAAAAGATGAAATTAATTTATTTATTTATTAAATAAATAGACAATTTTATTAGTAGATTGAAAGGATGAAGGATTCATCATTCCAACTTAAAAGTTTAGAAAAGAATCACATGAAGAACTCAATGATATGAGCGTCAAGAGATTCTTTGAACAAAACATCTCGATGTTTGTTCGCATATCACATATAAACTGAGTTCTTACAAAACAGAAAAACAAACCTTAAAACAATTATTCAAGATGGGTAAAATACAAAACTCTCTCAATACATTTCTAAAGTACACTTTGATCCTCCTTGTTTTAAAATGCATTGTAAAACTTTTTGACTTTTTTTAACATTAATTAACAGCTCTTTATAACTATGAAAAATAATAATTATCCTCAAATAATTAAAACATAAAAATATCATAATTTAATTTAATTAAACAATAATGAAAATATTTTTTGTTAAACATTTATCAACTTAAAAGTTAAAAAAGAGAAACATAAAGATAGACCAAGCCCAGTAGATTGTGATGGAGTCTTACATAACTATGATGGTTATGTGGTGGGTGTTTCGTTTAATCCACTTGACATCCAAGACTTTAACTTTACAAAGCTTATGGCCATTCTTCATGCACTGCACCTTTTCTCCCACACCTCCTTTGTAAGTTCTAAGTTGATTATTGAGTTTGACTCTAAGAATGCCCAACATTGATATAAGGCCTTAAGACAAGTGGTATTTATTTAACGAGATTAATACACTTGTTCTTTCACTAAGCATGGTATCTTGTACTCATACTCTACAAGAAGGTAAAGTTTGGAATTGACAAAAACACGATATTCTCGGCATAGTGGTAACTTTCTATGCTTTTATTGGGTTAAGCTGCTACCTTTTGGTTTATGTAAATATTTTGATTTGCTTAAGACTTTTGCATTGTCTTATGGTACGAAGCAACAATATGCTAATATTTTGTTTAACGGTACTGAGTACTTGTAGGTTTGTACCTTGATTGTATATCCTGACCTTGATCCCCATTTATGGGTTGATCCTAACATTGTAGTTTTAATGATTTTAATACAAATTTCATTTGATTGAGTAAAAAAATAATGATAAAAAAGAAAATAATAAATAAAACATTCATAATTATTTTATTAACAGTTAAAAAAAACTCATAATTTTGAAGTGAAATTTTTTTAACAAAAATTAAGTAATAATATTATAATTAAACTAGTTTTTTTTAATTGTTTTCTTTTTTTTCCTATTTTCTCCATTTTCCCTTCCTCTCGTTTTCTTGTTACGGGTGTCAAAAACATAATGGTTCCTTCCTTTTCTGTCCATTCCTTCTCTTTCTCTCCTTGGATCTCCTCACACCACCATGACTACAAATCCAAAATCATTGCCACCAAGACACGAGCACCATATAGTGAATTTTTCAATAATTATAAAAATTTAATAAATTAAAAATATTTTAATAAATTCACAAGAGCTTGGTTTGGTTAAATTTAAAATTGATCTCACAAAAACTTGGTTAAAAAAATGCAAAAACCTCTCTAAATACAAAATATTTATACCTAACTTAATTAGAATATTATTACTTAAATTTTTTAGATATTTTTCACTTCAAAATTATGAGTTTTTTAATTCATAATAAAGTTATCCTAAATATTATTGTTTTCTTTTAATCTTTCTTTCTTTATCATGTTGTGTCTTTTTTATTTTTAAAATTGATAAACTTTGAATAAAAAATTTTTTCATTATTATTTAATTAAATTAAATTATGATATTTTTATATTTTTTAATTATTTAAAAATAATTATCACTTTACATATATATTTGTATAGCAAAGAATCAAGGGACCTACCAATGTATATTGAAATAAAAAGAGTCTAATAATACATTTTGAAATAAAAAGGGTAAAAAATGTACTTTCACGGTGTCTTGAAAGAAGGGTTTTTGTATTTTACCGCATTCAATATGGTCATAGAACTGATTGAAAAGACCTCACCTTCATCGTGTGCAGAGTCCTTGTCCGATCTCACTCGATGTTAAAAGATAGTGCTATTCATTAACATGATTAGTGTAATACGGGGATAACTTTACTTGTATTATGATTCACTAGTCAGTACTAATGGGTCTTTTTGGTTTTCGATAGAGAAAGAAATTAAATGATTGGTACTTTGTTCATATGGTCACAATAGCTTGAGAGTTCTTTATTGTCTATTCTCTAAGCAAATTATTCACTTGTCTTGCTTACCATAATTCAGTTGAGCAAAACGAAAGTAAGACGCAATGAATCCGGATGATCCCCATTTCCTCCTTGCAACCTTGCCTGGCCAAGGTCACTTAAACCCTACTTTTCGACTAGCAAAGCGCCTGATACAGGCCGGTGCACGAGTCACTTTTGCTACCACCATTAATGGCCAACGGAGAATCAAAAGTTTCCCTTCTCTCGAGGGCTTAGCCTATGCCTCTTTTTCTGGCGGATTCGATGATGGTACTCCTCCGTCTGACAGACAGGAGGGTGTTATGTCCAGACGCGAGCTTATTTGGTCACAAGCTCTAACCGACCTGCTACTGAGCTTGTCTAGTGAAGGGCATCCGGTAAATTTCTTGATATACTGTCCCATGCTGTCTTGGGTTGCTGATGTGGCTCATGCCATGTCCATACCTTCTGCTTTCTTCTATATCCAGTCTGCGGCTTCGTTTGCTATCTACCACTATTACCTCAAAAGCCAAACTGGTGCTTGTGATTCTAAAATCAATTGCCCTCCAAGCGTCATAAAATTTGAAGGGTTGCCTCCTTTTGGATGGAAAGACCTACCTTCTTCTCTCTTACCAAACAGTCCACTCTCTTTGCCACGGCTGTCTTCCAAAAACACATTCAAATTCTGGAAAAAGACCCTAATCCTTGTGTTCTTATAAACACCTTTGATGCGCTAGAAGAATATGCAATCAAAGCCCTTGCTCATGATTCCAACATAAACTTGATCACCATCGGACCCTTGGTTCCATCAGACAAATTCAATGGCTGTGAGTTGTTTGAGAACGCTAGTCATGACTATTATATCAATTGGTTGAATTCCAAGCCAGATTGTTCAGTTGTTTACATTTCCTTCGGTAGCGTGGCAGTACTACCCAGGAATCAAATGGAAGAAATTTTTAATGGAATGGTCGAAAGTGGCTACACATTCTTATGGGTAATCCGACCATCAGAAGATGTAGAAGAAGAAGAAGGATTCGAGAATGCGATAAAAGATAAGATACAGGAAGAACAAGGGCTGATCGTTCCATGGTGTTCACAAGTTGAAGTGTTGAATCACAGGGCGGTAGGTTGTTTTGTGACGCATTGCGGGTGGAACTCCACTCTGGAGGGCTTGGTTGCAGGCGTGCCAATGATTGCATTGCCTCAGTTTGCAGATCAGATGACGAACGCAAAGCTGGTAGACGAGGTATGGGAAACTGGTGTTCGAGTGAAAGTAAATGAAGGTACTGCAGTTGCAGAGAAGGAAGAGATCAGAAGGTGCTTGGAGATGGTAATGGGAAATGGACAGAAAGGGGAAGAACTGATAAGGCATGTTAAGAAGTGGAGAGGATTGGCTCTTGAGGCGACGAATCAAGGCGGTTCCTCAGCCAACAATTTCAAGGTTTTCATGGAAAGCTTTGTCAAGTGAAGAATGATTGTCATAAAGAAAGGGAAAAATTAATGAATAGTTTGCTGTTTTCAATTCATTCATGGTAATCAAAAAAGTAGTCATGCTCTGCCTTCTTTTTATTTTCTCAGCCACCACAGTGAAAATCACAGGAGTACAGTGGAAGGATAGACCAACTGGTCATTCATTTTAGTAACAAACACTTGATAGAAATCCGATAATAAATCAGAAACACAAGAAATATTGTATCACTGTACATCAACAAAGCCAAATAGTATCCATGGCTATACATTAGACAGGATAGTGTCCATGACCATACATTAGACGGGGTTAGAGATAAAACAAAAATGGGTGTTATCATCATGTATCAAGTCCCGTAGAGCACTGCTAAAGATGTTGTGTCCAGGAGATTAATTGGACAATGTGACATGTGATCAGCTTGCAGATCTTGCCTCCTCCAACAGAAGTGAAGCATTACAACCATGCTCTGCCTTCTTTTCCTCTTTGGTTGGGGGGAACAAGTCAATCAGCCACTATATACATAGATTACAGCTTGGTCGAATTATTGTACAGCTTGCCCAACTTTTTATAAAAATGTAACTATTTTCTTTTTGAAGGACAAATAAAAAATTATATTAGTAGATTGGAAGAGGTGAAGAATTGAACCTACAAGATTTAAGAGACAAGAAAGCAAAAGGATTTTTTTAATGAAATATCTCGATTTTGTTAATCTATCTGTTATTTTATTTCATGTACTAAAAATATATTTTAAAAAATATCTTGAGTTATGCCCTTGTAGTATGATAGTAAAGAGTTAAATTGCAATTCTCATTTTTATTCTTAGCAAATTTATCAATCTTTTTTTTTTCAAAGAAGCCATGCATTAGATTTCTAATTCTTCTTCTTCCAAAAAAAAAAACAAAAACAATAGCAAATAAAAAACAAACAAAAAAACCAAACCTTCAACAATCATTCAAGGTTGTCCCTAAACCGATTGAAATGACCTAACATTCACCAAAAGAAGATTCCAAGTCCTACCCCAGTCGATCTCCAAAGATTGTGCTAATAAGTAATAGAAAAAATTGTGAGAAATAACTTTCCTTATAAACTCAATTCAAAAATATTATTTTTTATAATTTTAATTATTTTAAATTAATTTTTTATATGACTTGACAATAATATCTTTTAAATAATTTCAGACAAGTTAAAATAGTTTTAGTTTTCTCTATCCCGCCATCCAAACAAAAATTTTAAAATTAAATCTCGATTTCTCTCTCTGGTCAAATACTATCTATCTCGTCATGCGGAGATGACATCAAGTTCTTTCTTATTTGTTTTTTTTAGATAGTGGATCTTGGGGTTCTCAATGATTATAAACAGTAATTTTACTATTCTATGGTGATTTTAGGCAGCATGATGAATTTGGTAATTAGATGCTTTCTAGTGATAACTTGTTTCGAAACGTGTGCTGCGATAAAGATGCCTGTGTTGATGAGTTGGATCAGATTGGTTAAAATGATGGGCTCAGGGAAAATAAATAACTGAAATATATTTGATGGGTTTTATAGTGGTTCACGGTTTTATTGTGTCTGAAATTGGAATGATTGTTAAACATGTTTGCTGGGGATTTTGATTTTTTTTATAAGATTTTGAATTAAAATTGATCAAGGAATATTTTATAAAGGGAGTATATTTTGTTTTTGCATAAGGGGAATGAGCAAGACCCTCCCGATAGGGATTTATTTTGTCTTGCTTTGAAGGGTTATGGAGTTTTGTAACCTATCTTTTATGAAATGCATAATTTTATGGCTTAGCAAAAAAAAAAGTACATGTTTTAGGTTTTTGAGTTTATTGATTTATTCATAAAATCCAAAAGTTAAGGAATTGAAATTGATTAGATTGGTTTTTAAGTATTACGAGACTGGTCTTTAGGTATTTCGTGACTTAATCACTACGTGACTGATTTTTAGGCATTACGTGACTGGTTTTTGGGTATTGCGTAGTTGATTTTTAAGTAATGCCTAAATCACACAATACTTTACAAACAAGTCACGTAATGCCTTACTAACAAGTCACGTAATGCCTTATTAGAAATTAGTCAAGCAATGTTTTATCAGAAATTAGTCACGCAATGTCTTATCAAAAACTAGTCACACAATGTCTTATCAAAAATTAGTCACACAATACCTTATCAGAAACAAGTCACGCAATACCTTATCAGAAACTAGTCACGCAATGTCTTATCAAAAACTAGTCACGTAATACCTAAAGTCAGTCGCGCAATGTCCAAAGTCAATCACACAATGCCTAAAAACTAGTAATGTAATTCTCAAAAATCACCAAAACTACTGAATTTCATTTAATAAGATCAATAACTTCAAACGATATACCATATTCCATTTAACAACATAATTAACGAATATGAATGCTCAAAATGTTTAAAAGTTTTTCTTCATATATCAAAAATCACTCCAAAATGCTTAACAATGCTCAAAACGCTCACAGATTTTCTTCATGTATCAAAAACTACTCCAAAATACTCAAAATGCTTAAACGTTTTTTTTTTTGTAAGGAATACTCCAAAAATGAATAGTCTGGTAAGAAAAGCTTAAAAAATATGAGTCAGTTTGAGGTGCAGACCTAAACATACTTAACCCGTTAATAGATTTCGGAATGAGATCGGAACCAAATAAATTGGTAGATTTCATTAAGGGTAATTTTGTCTAAATTTTAATTCTTTTGACTAAAAATAGTTAAAATTATGAGAAGGTCTATTGTCAAAAACACGTTATGCGGAAGGCTCATTTAAAAAAAGAACTCTAATTAATATGGTAAGTGTAATTTCGTTTGTTTGGCATATGTGGAAGACTTTACTTTTATTTTAATTCACGAGACACTAATTGGTCTTTTTGCTTTTCCATAGAGAAAGAAATTGGGTGGTCCTTGTTCTTATAGAGTTCTTTAATATCTTTTCTCTAAGTAAATTATTCATTTGTCTTGCTATTTTCTTACCTTGTAGCAATTTCTTTTACTTTCGTAGCTGTCTTAATCCCATTTTTTCTTCATTCAGGCCAGCTAACACCTTGACTTCCTAATTTGTATGGGGCGCCAAAGTCAAGAAAGGTCTCTCCTGAATTTATCATCTCAGCTAACATCGATCTGGCTTGGACAATACTCTAACACTATCATGCTTTTAGAACTATCAATGAAGCCACTAGAAGTGACAATTTCCGAATTCTGTTTATACTTTCTCCACCTGCACCTGCTCGATCACTATATCTAGTTGGCAATAATAAACGCATATATAAACAAAAATCTACCATAATTCTGAAGAAGCAATGAGTTCGGATGATCCCCACTTCCTCCTTGTAACCTTGCCTGGCCAAGGCCACCTAAACCCAACTCTCCAGCTAGCAAAGCGCCTGATCCAGGCCGGTGCACGCGTCACTTTTGCCACCACCACTTCTGGCCAACGGAAAATCAAAAGTTTCCCTTCTCTCGAGGGCTTAGCGTATGCCTTTTTTTCTGACGGATTCGATGATGGAACTTCTCCGTCTGACAAACAGGAGGATATTATGTCCAAACTCGAGCATATCGGGTCCCAAACTCTAACCAACCTACTGCTGAGCTTGTCTGGTGAAGGCCATCCGGTAAGTTTCTTGATATATAGTCTCTTGCTGTCTTGGGTCGCTGATGTGGCTCGGGACTTGTCCATTCCTTCTGCTTTACTCTGCAATCATAGTGGTGCTGCGTTCGCTATCTACCACCATTACCTCAATAGCCAAACAGGGGCTTATGATTCTAAAATCAATTGCCCTCCAAGCTTCATAAACTTTGAAGGGTTGCCTCCATTTAAATGGAAAGACCTGCCTTCTTTTCTGTTACCATACAGTCCACACTCTTTTGTCACGACTAACTTTCAAAAACACATTCGAGTTCTGGAAAAAGACCCTAATCCTTGTGTTCTTATAAACACCTTTGATGAGCTAGAAGAATATGCAATCAAAACCCTTGCTCATGATTCCAACATAAACTTGATCACCATCGGACCCTTGGTTCCATCAGACAAATTCGTTGGCTGTGATTTGTTTGAGAACTCTAGTCATGACTATTATACCCATTGGTTGGATTCCAAGCCTGATTGTTCAGTTGTTTACATTTCCTTTGGTAGCCTGGCAGTATTGCCGAGGAATCAAATGGAAGAAATTTTTCATGGAATAGTTGATAGTGGCTACACATTCTTATGGGTAATCCGACCATCAAAAGATGGAGAAGAAGAAGAAGGATTCGAGAATGCGATCAAAGATAAGATAAAGGAAGAACAAGGGCTGATTGTTCCATGGTGTTCACAAGTTGAAGTGTTGAATCACCGGGCGGTAGGTTGTTTTGTGACGCATTGCGGGTGGAACTCCACTACGGAGTGCTTGGTTGCAGGCGTGCCAATGGTTGCATTGCCTCAGTTTTCAGATCAGACCACGAACGCAAAGCTAGTAGACGAGGTATGGGAAACTGGCATTAGAATTAAAGTAAATGAAGGTACTGCAGTTGCAGAGAAGGAAGAGATCAGAAGGTGCTTGGAGATGGTAATGGGAAATGGACAGAAAGGGGAAGCAATGAGAGGGAAAGCTAAGAAGTGGAGAGGATTGGCTCTCGAGGCGACGAGTCAAGGCGGTTCCTCGGCCAATAATTTCAAGGTTTTCATGGAAAGCTTTGTCAAGTGAAAAATGATTTGTCATGGATTACAACTTGATCTAATTATTGTACATATTGCCCAACTTTTTTAATAATGTGACTATCATAAGTATTGGATTCCAGGGGCCACAGGTCACAATAACTTAGAGTATTTAATTTATCATCGTTTCTCTAAGCAAATTATTCATTTGTCTTGCTATTTTGTTTATCCTTGTAGCAATTTCTTTTACTTTTCAAAGCTGTCTTATCCCCTCGAGCATGTCCTCCTCCACTGCAGCTAACATCTGACTCCTTTGTCCATGGGGTACCAAAGTCAAAGATAGGTCTCTCCTGATCTTTATCATCTCAGCCAAAACTTTTTGAGTCTTTCTCTTGCTTTAATCAGTGCATTTATCTTCTCGTATGTATTACTAGTAGCACTCAACTTCACCATTTCATCTTTTAATTGCTTGTGTGTTTCATATACAGCTTTTGCTGGTGAACTGATGCATGGCACACATGAGAACAGACAAAATCTTCCGTTATTTCAGCGGCAGTAGTTCCCTTTCATATAATTTTCATTGTGCATATACGAATGAATTTTGTTTGCTCTTCTGTTCTAAAGCGATTGACCTCTGCTTTGCATTCTCCAAAAGACGAACAGTGATTGTTTGTCTATGAAACTGCAATCTTTTGAGTCACATCAGAGGGTGAGTAGAGGCTTAATGAGTGAAGTCGGCAAGTCTCCGGACATGTTAAAGTCTCCTCACTCTTTTCAGTCCATTAGTACTGTTCTTAATTTGGTTAGGCCTAATCTATGGAGACATAGAGATTGAGGAAATTCTGAAGAAATTTCCCAAAATCTAAGACTGATAATCCGCATGGGTGCCTGTTCAGAAAAACACCCCACAAACCTCACTTTTTTTCCTTGTTGCTAAAGAAATGGCGACCCTACATATCAGTTAGCCACTACATTTAAGAAAAAACCAAGTCAAAAAAGGCGACAAAAGGAATGCCTCATCCCTCCATCAACACAATACCAATCAATTAATTAATGGTTAACGATGGAGATTGGTATGATTTTAATAGGAAGACTAGAAAGTCCTTTTTTGTGAAAGCAAAGTTTAATTCTTTTTTCTATGTGAAAAGGAAGGCATGGAATTAATCCCTCTCCCTCTTCGACCCTACTCCTGGAAAGATCGATCTGTTTTGAAAGAAAAAAACCAATATTCCTGAATCAATATCCTGTCACAAACATCTTGTTTTTGTTCATACTCATTTTGCAAGAGAGTTCATGCAGTGATTAGTTTCTTTGAAAATGTTACAAAATTTATTTGTTGGTATCACTCTATTCTTTCTTCCAAAATCTTCCTCTTTCTCAATTTCTTGTGTTTGATCCAGACAATGAAAGATGAAATTACTCCTTTCACTTCTTTAATTGGAGGGCTGTCCTTTGAAGATTCATACATTTTAACGTCTATATCAGAGCATGGGAATGAACAAATGAGATTGGAGAAAAGAAATTTGAGAAATTTCTTCTTCTCTTTTCACAAATGTTCTTGGCTACAAACAATCAAACAATTTTATAAAGCAATTGAAGAGAAATATTGGAACATATTACAAGCTACCTGAGACATTCGCACAAAGAACCAATCCGATTCAATCAACTTGCTCTTCCAAAATAACCGTCAACTTTGCTGTAACACTACTCCCTGATCCCCTTCCGGCACCTCTTGTATTCCTCCTCACTCCACCAGCAGCAGCTACACCGGCGCTACCGTCGCTGCCACCATTAGTCTCCATGCAACTAGACTTTGCAACCCTCTTGTTAGGAAGCAAGAGAGGATCAACCTTTTTAATCCCACACCCGCAAAACTTCTTCCGAATGCCCAACTTCAGAGCTTTACCTGCCTTGATAGCCAAGGCACCCATCTCCTCGGTGCGGAGAGGGCTGTTTAACCAGCTCAAAGGCAAAGCAAAGTAGAGCTCGCCTAGCTGAAGCTGATCTTCCTCAGCAATGGCGCAAAGGATGCTGTCAAAGTCCATGTCGTCCGAACTGCAGATGAAACAATCCGGGTTCCTCTCTAGTACATGTGACACCTTAACTGGGTCCGGGAATTCCTGGAGCCTGCCGTCTTGGAGGATCAGCTTTGCGGTGACAGCTGATGTCGACTCGCACGAGTTGCAAATGCCCATTTCCTTTGGACGTGCTGTCTCGTCTATGGAGATTGGAGAAATTAATGATTTTATGGAGAAGAAACACACGTCATGTTGATTTACAATGTTAGTCAATGAAAATATTTGCTTTATAATATATAATATATAGTAAATAATTAATCAATTCAACAAGATATTTAAATATATTTTAGCATTTTGCTACATTTTTTCTTTGTGGCTACTTGGGATTTTCCGTCGCTTTTTGGACTCACCAATGATCAAAATTTCAACTTAAAAGCTCTTTAGATATAATAGAGAGATATCTTCATGCTAATATTTCTCAATAAATTTTATAAATTGTTGATGAAAACCTTCTTCCTTAATGTTTGAATTTGGATAAAACTAAATAAATAGATAAAAGATAATTAGGAACTTAGATTAGATAATTGATTACAAATAAAATAAATCATAATCGATCAGGACAATGAACAGTGAAAATTCATATTACTTTTTCAACTTTCTGATGAGGCCAACTTACACTTCCAAATTTAATTGGGACTAAAGGTCCAAATTAATTGGTAATTTAATAGGAAAGATGTTAATAACTCATTGGTGGGGTTGCAATTGCATAGAAAGTCAAACACCAAAACCTCAACATTTTTAATTATGTAGCATTCCATGACATGATTTGTCAAAAGGAAAAATGTTTGACAAAACATGATCAAAGATGACTTCATTTAGATCTTAATTAGAATATAAGCCAACAGAATCAAAAGAAAATGGCATTTTCATGGCAGTGGGTTAACACTTATAGAATTTATTCACCGTACCTAAAAGCTACAAATTCTGGCCTTTGTTTTCGCTTTTTCATTTTTATATAGGCACCCAACATTAAATTGCATCAAGCAGACAAGGTTTCAAGCCCCAGCAATCGAACTCAACCTCTTGACATTAATGTTCCAATGACCCCAGCAATGAGAGTGGTCGGATCCCCAAGCACAGCTGATATGACAAATTGCAGAGCTAAACCAGCCATCTCACAGCACTTCTGCACCTTACCTTTACTCTTCTTGTGAGGGGTTTGAAGGTTATTTTTCAAGCTTGGGATTCTAGTCTCCAGCTTCCTAGTACCCTTGCCACGCCCGTAGTACAATTCATGCCAGTTCTCCACTAACATTTCCCTAACGCATGCCACATGCAAGTTATATTTTTTGCAAGCAGACCGGTAACTCCAGCTCCTCCCTTTACGCCCACATCTATGGCATGGTGCGCTTACCTTCCTGTAGAGGTAGAGTTTCACTTCTCCATCGTCTAACACCATCGGCAGCTTCGCACAACACGGATGAAGATCAAATCCACATGATTTGCAATGGTAAACGAAGCCGGTGACATCCTTTTCGCAAGCGTTGCAGTAACGGGGGGTGTCACCAGGTGGCCTTGAGAGGAACTGGAAGGAACATTTTTTGTAGAAAGGGTGAGCGATCGAGAGAGAAGGTATGGCACAGTGCATGTGGAGATCGAAGTCGCAGAAGGCACATCGGTAGCGGGAGCCTATGCCAACTTCCTTGCATCCATCGCACTTGAATGGAACTTCAGTGTACTCAAATTTTACTATGTGTTGGGGGTGGCTGAAATGGGAAATCTCAATGTATTTCATGGTATGTTTTTTTGCTTAGTGGACTCCAAAGAAACAACCCCAAAGTGGTGATTTATAAAGGGTATTCTACCATGCTTTGAGTTCTGATAAAAGAGATAAAAGAAAAGCAATTGATCAGATTCTGGAAACTATGGTTAGGTTTCTAATTAGGGTCATATAGTTTTGGCTTGAAATTGAAGCTAAGTCGGGAATTATGCTTGAAGATGGTGGTGATGGTGGTAATGGTGGTAAGTGATTGTACATAGGAATCCTGATATCTGGAAGGGAAAGAGCAGACATAAGGCATTTTTGGGTGATGACCCACAGACGAATCCGAATTTTCACTTTATGTAATCCACTAAATCAAGTAACATTGAAATGGTTACGCAAATTATTCATGTGTCCAAAAGAACAAGATAACTATACCAAGCCAATAATTTCAGAAATCAGGTAGTTTCTTCAGACACATGGAAACCTGGCTAGCTGTAGTATACTCTATCTTCATGGGAAATTTCTCTTTTCTTCTTTCCTCTTCACAAAGTCTAATTTGTTTTGCCTATAGGAGTATGTTAGGTACACATAATGAAGGGATTAAGTGGAAGATTTATCTAGAGGGATCATATACTTGCTGAAAATCTAAAGAATCCCATGACAGAATAAGAACTTTAGCATCTTAAAAGATGATTTTTTAAGACATAAGCAACATTATCAAGGCAGCATTCTGGGATTTTAATCTCTTTTTGCATAGGGAAAGCATCCAACAGCATTGCGTGAAAGAAACCTAGGAATGTTTCCATCCTAAGTTGTAAACTACTATTAAGTAGTTATTGGTTTTTTTTTTTTCTTTTCTATTATTTTTTGAGGATAGAAAGTAGGATATGAACGATTAGTCATCAAATCTAATGCTGGAAGGAATGGAATCATAGTCTTGACAGATAATTCTGTCTGAATTCAAGATGTGGAAGATGATTTGGAGAGAGGATATCTTTCTTCTACAATTCTTTTTTCTCCTTAACAGAAAGGATGGCATTTGAAGAACAAATTCCTCTACATAGGCTGTTTTCTTTGATCATCTCTAAAATTCTTTCAGATGATATAATGTACTACTCCTTAGATTATATCAGAAGAATTTATATCCATTTGTTTGATTGTAACTTCCACTTGGTGTGCCATAAGTTCCATGATTGGCATCTGTCTACATACTGATGTGGCATGCAATTACATGGAATTTATTCTTAGGTTAATTAATAAATTAAGTACTATTATTGCTTAAAAGGCCATTTAAGACAAAGGAGAATAGTAGCTTGGTTAAGATAATGATATTAAGTTTGACAATCAACTACAATTAGTTCTTGATTGTTCTTTCACTGCCTTTTCTGCTAAAGGAATATTAAGTGGATAAGTTGAAACTTAGCAAAGCTTCATCTTATTCAATTGTCCAAGAGAAGAATTTCCCTTAGAAGCTTCCTTTACTTCTAGTTAGGCTATTGCTGCAAACAACCCAATTCTTGGACGACACAACAACTTAATGATAACTAATATAAAGATATGTTTTTTAACTAGAAATGACAATAAAAACATTTGTCCCTATATGATGTCTCACATGATACTCCTTTCATAACTCTATGTTAGGTATTTTAACTGTAAGAATGAGTAAATATAAAAACTTTACTAGGTAGCTGACACAAAATTGTGAAAGAGGCACGACGTGAGAGCAGGAGAATTTTGTTTGCTATCCTCTGTCACTTGAAGCACTTGGCGGCCCTGGCTAGGTCCCGGTCGTAGTCATGCTCTATCCCTTGAAGTCATGGTCAGAAAGGCAGAGACTTGGTGTTTATAAAAGTCTTCTTGCATCACAACAAAAAACTTATTTTCGTCTCAGAATTGGGGTTTGAAAGCCTCGAGCTAAAATTTTTAAGAGCAAATCATTATGGAAGTCGATATTTTTACCCTGATAGGACGACACATTTGCTGAAAATGTGGCATTGGGTGAAGAATATGTGCCATCCTGGTCAACAATCAATGGTGCATGACCAATAACGTCATGGGTGTTTCTTCTTTTCTCTTTATTGTGTTGGTTTCTTTTGGAACAAAAACCAAAAAATATTGGAATATTCGAATAAAACTGCTAGTGATCAGTGCAGTGATTGACCACATCCAACTATTGCAAGCATTGTACTTGCACAGCAACAATGGAGAAGAAGATCATGGAATGGGTGCTTTCTTTTTGCTTTATCCACAGCTTCTCCAACATAGATCCCTCTTTTTTCCTAGCTGGTACTAGGTCATGGGAGCAGAATTTTTTCTTCTCAGTACTCTTTTTTTCTTATCTTATTTGGTTGTTTCCCTGACTCCTGAAAGAGGTTAAATTATTAGTTACTTTACCACTGTCAAATTCTGAGAGAAGTACAAAATCACTATTAGTCAATAAAAATTGAACATTTCTCTGTTTACTCTGTTTTCCTCTGTTATCAATGGCAATCCTCCTTAAACCCCATGTCAAAACCCCAAGACTTCTCCTTTCCCTTGCTTCCTTCTCCTTCTCGTCCTCCTACTCCACCCCCTCGCCTCCATCGTCAGATCAACCAGATCCAATTGCCACCGTGACATCCATCCTCACCCACCACCGCTCCAAATCACGTTGGTCCACCATCCTCACTCTGTTCCCCTCCGGCTTCACCCCCTCCCAATTTTCCCAAATTACTCTCCAACTCAAAAACAATCCCCACCTTGCCCTCCGCTTCTTCCTCTTCACCGAACAAAAATCCCTCTGCAACCACAACCTCTCCTCCTATTCTACCATAATTCACATCCTCTCTCGTGCCCGCCTCAAAACCCGTGCCCGGGAACTCATTCGGGTCGCAATTCGGACGCCAGGTATGGAAAATGAACCCACCTATTTGAAACTATTTGAATTGTTGGTTAAAACTTATAATGAATGTGGTTCTGCCCCTTTTGTTTTTGATTTGTTTGTGAAATCTTGTTTGCAAATGAAAAAACTTGATGGGTCTATTGAGATTGTTAGAATGTTAATGTCTAGAGGGATTAGCCCTCAGCTTAGTACTTGTAATGCTCTTATTGGGGAGGTTTCGAAATGTAGAGGAGCCAAAAGGGGATATGAGGTTTATAAAGAGGTTTTTGGAGTAGGGAATGGTGAGAGAGAAAGTAACGTAAAAAGGGTTTTAAAGGTTCGACCAAATGTGCATACTTTTAATGCTTTGATGCTATGTTTTTATCGTGAAGGGTTGCTGGAGAAAGTGGAGGAGGTTTGGAGTGAAATGGAGAGTTTAGGGTGTGTGGCGAATGGTTATAGTTATAGTGTTTTGATGGCAGCATTATGTGAGGAAGGAAAGGTGAGAGAAGCAGAGGAGTTATGGGAGGAAATGAGAGTTCAGGGATTGGAGCCTGATATTGTGGCTTATAATACTATGATTGGTGGATTTTGTAAACATGGAGAGATTATGAGAGCTGAGGAGTTGTATAGAGAAATGGGATTGAATGGAATACAGGCTACTTGTGTTACTTATGAGAATCTTATTAATGGATATTGTAAAGTTGCAGATATTTATTCAGCAATGTTGATATACAAGGACATGTGTAGGAAAGGTTTTAAACCACAGGGTTTAACTGTTGAAGCATTGGTTAGAGGACTTTGTGATAAAGGTAGGGTCCTTGAAGCTTTGGAGACAATGAGGGTGGCAGTGAGAGTACTTGGTGTTTATCCGTCAGGGAAAAGCTATGTGTTTCTGATAAAAGGTTTGTGTGAGGAGAGAAAAATGGAAGAAGCATTAAAGCTTCAAGCTGAGATGGTGGGGAAGGGGTTTAAGCCAGATCCAGAGATATATGATATTTTTATTGATGGTTATTTGAGACAAGGAAACGAGAAAATGGTAACAATGCTGAGAAAGGAGGTGATAGAAACTCAAAAAGAGCAGGAAAAGAATTAGATTTCCATTTTTGACAAGTGGGAGCAGACCGGTTGAGCAGTGGTAGTTTTCATCACAAGCTTGAATACTGATGGTAAGTTGTTCTTGAGATTAACATCTTATTTGTCCTTTTGGTACAAGATAGTGATTGTCTCCGCTTTATTAAGATTCATTTTAGATAATGCAGGTCAATTTTTGGGGAGGATGCATAAAAAATTTGGTCCCGTGTAAAGGCTGATATCTTCTTTGCACAAAAAGGTTTAGTCAACTTTAACAATTGCCCTCTGTTATATTCAGCAATAGAACAAATTTATACAACTTGTTTGTTAAATTCTTAGCAATGCAGTCGTTATGATGCAGACAGATCTGAACTGATATTAAAATTTACAAACTGCATTTGAAGTAATAAAAACAATCAATATAAGTATACCATCTACATAATATACTCATGATTGTCAGGGTGAAACTGTGAGGCTTGGGTTTGGGTTTCTATTAGTTCTATGACTTTTATCATTAATGCTGAGCTTTGTTTATTACAGCAAGAAATATAGAAATCTAAGCTCCCCCATCTTGTTTCTGAAATTTGATCAGATTAATTTGTGACAATCTTGAATGAAAGTGCAAGGGGAAGAGCTCACTTTGGAAGAGGGTGCAGTTCTAGAGCGATGCAGTTCTCCAGGGATTCAAATTATTCATTTATTGGTGCGTCTGGCATCACTCTCTTCCTCTGATTACTATAATCTTTGAAATTATTGTACAAGTAGATCTTTTGTGTTTTTCTAGCTCTAGTAACATTTCCATTCATTATATTTCCCCTGCATAATTGTAGGTTTATCCGCGGGTAGTCTAATTTCATCAAATCAGGAATATGTTAGTAAGGTTACTTTTTGTAGGTACTTGCTCCTCTTTTACAGAAAGAATTCTGTTTGATATCTTTAATTTAAACCTAACGAAATGTCACTTGATGACAAATAATGGTGTCATTTCTTGGCATTGAACAGGTTCTGTTATCAACTATATGTTGGATGGTGCTTAAACCTCCTGACATGTTTCTGTAAACCGGTTGTATATATGAGCAGCTCATGGTGCCTGCTGAAGAGAGGAGGAAGGATGATAGAAACAAATTGCTCCAGACAAGTAGAAGGCACCCACCTGGATATTATCCATTTTACTAGAATTATTTTATTTCATGTTTCACAACCTTGTATGCCTTAAACTTGATGTTCAGGGGAAGACAGTATCTTCCTATGATAAAATTTTGAAAGATTTCAGTAAGTTGGACATAGAGTCAGTTATTGTGCTTGATGAGTGTGTCCTCAAAATGCAGTATATCATTGATAGACTATCCCTATCGTTTGCCAAACTGAATACCTGGTTTTTCTTTGTTTCTCAGTTAAAGCTTCATTTGAATAATGCAAATACAGTTTCGAAAATTACATGATTGTAAGCTATCTTTTATCTCATCTATCTGTCTGTTGTCTCCAGCAATACAAGGGGTATTGCAGCAGCAGGACATCTGAGCTGTAATGCTGGGAAAATTAGAGCATCCCTGCACATGATGAAAAAGCCAAACCCTTGGGCACGTCTCTTTATGGTCCAAAATTCAGATTATCTAGCTAAACTTTTTCAGTTTTTCCATCACAACTGCACAACCAACCCCATGAAAGGATCAGCTGAAGTCCATAGAAGCATTGGGTGCAAAATTGAAATGCTGCAAACTGTTAGACAACAAATACCCCAACCGAGAATTATAAGGAGGGGAGCACCCAGAGATTGAGAAGAGCTGAAGCCAAAGACAGAAACCAAGTGAGAAAAGCCATGGCGGCAGACAGTTGGTATCTGCTGCAACACTTTGGCGGGCAATAGGGCCCGCCTGAGTGGAGGAGGAGATCCACAACGCTAGCCGTGGAGCATGCTGCGGCTAGTGTGAGAACTGATAAAACCTGTCAGGGAAAACAATTCAGCAGTATTGACTCATTCAAATAGCTTCCAACAAATACAGCATCACATACCCAGTCTCCCGCAGCAATTATGAGCAATATTCCAGGCTGACGAACAGGGCATTTGACCAGAACAGAGTACCCATCTACCAACGCCAACGTGAAACTCCATGGAATGACCAAGCCCATGATTGTTACCAAATAGCTGAAATGTTAACGTTGGTACTGACAATCAAAAGAACTCTAAATAACAACAGTTACCAAGAAATTCCTGGTATTGTTTGATTCAGAAGGAGATGGAAAAAGATACTAACAGGCTTACAGATTGGTTTAAACGTTAAACGTTAATCAACACATACAAACTAACAAATTGTCAACCATGTCGACAAGCTGATTGCAACAACACCAAGCCAGTAGGGTATGAAAAGGAAGGATCATAAGCAAGGAATATGTACATTGGTCACTTTGTTTTGGTTCATAGACTTGATACAATGATATGTCACCTGCGGCCAAAGTGATGTCTCGTTTTCTGACAAAAACTTATAGGTAGATTAGCTCAAACTTGGACCATTCAAAAGATAATCAGCGTCCAACTATGGAATTACAAAGTGGCAATAAACAATTTCTTTCACATTGCGGGAGGAGAATCTACAGAATCTGATTGCTATTTGTAATAGATCAGGCAGAAATTTCAGAGAGGAAAATTCTACTGCAGAATCCATGGAAACCCAAATTTTGTCTTGAGCGACAGGTATTCGGTAAATATAGAATTCATAGGGGAATCAAAGGCAGGTTTTATGCATAATTTTTCGTTGCTGATTGGATCAAAGATGTGTTACATGGGATGATCGCTGGGTACAAATACAAAAGTAGAGAGCCACGAAATCATATCAAACAAGCAGAAGAAATGAAACTAGGGACGTACCAGAAAGCAGTGTAGCTGTAGAACTCAACTCCCAAAGACATGAAGAGAAGAGAAGCAGAAGAAAAAAGGGCCTGTGCCAATCTCAGAGAAAAGCCAGCACTAGTGCCCACAGAGCCAGGTACCTCATTCATGGCCTTGTTGCATCGAACCTTCTTCTTCTTCTTCTTCTTCTTCTTTGATATCTGGGAAAATTCTCAGGCTCATCTTAGCACCGAATTTGTCATCTAAATCAATCCAAAAAAGTGCACTACAACAACGGATGTACGATCAATGATGATGCATGTGATCCAACCATACCCAACGCTGGCACAACATTCTTCGCCTTGTTAATCTCCTTGCATGAAATCAAAGAAACTACGAATGCTGATTTGCTTATCAAAGAAAGAACAAGGAAGTTATTGAAGTCCCCCGGCAAGGTTTCAGAGTGAGGAGTTTTGGACTATTATGGAAAGCTTTGCCTTTTGTGGTGCTTTAATTATGCTGAATTTGACGCTGGGGGTTCTGTTTGTTCTATTGGGTGGCACGTTCTCGTGCTTAAGGCTCACAATTGAGACTGGGAGGAGAGATTGTTCTGGCTGAAATTTGTAGTTTTGTTATTTTCAAACTGTCACTGTGTCATAACTGTGTTGTGTCTATTCACTAGAAAGGAGGTGACCATCATAGCTTAAATTTACCATTCCCCTCATTCTCAAATAAAAAAGAAAAAAAATTATGTTCAAAAGGAAGATTAGTACATTTTGACAACTATTTATTCTTTCCTCAATTCTTATTCTATGGTTGGTAGGAAAATGGGAGCATCATGAGATGGGGGCCAAAAGCAGCTACTTTTGTCAAGGCCAAGAGCATTAGGAAATCTATAAAAAAAAAAAGAAGGTAAAATCCTAGTGGAAATAATGTGCATAGGACTGGAGGAACAAGGTGAGCCGATGCTTTTAAAAGAAGGGTTGTGGACTTTCCACATGTCATAGCTTTACTGACTCCCTTGTTAGTGGGAAAAGATGATGCCATTGCCACGCCCCTTCTACAGCAAAATCAATGTTAAGGTTGCAGTTGGAGATTCCCTTTTCTCTTACATTGTTGATGGCAGACATCCCATGTCTTGCTATATGAATAGGTTACTTATAGCTAGCAACATTCTACATTAGTACCTGTCGGCAAGAACTTGCTGATCGAGAGCTCAATGCAGATCGCCTTGCATGCCTTACCTCTAAGCCCAATTTTGGAGATTCTCAAACTTCCCAGCAGAAAATTCATTAAAAGTTCTGAACACAAGACCGACACAAAATGTGTTCGGTTACTCAACACACAAGATTCGAATCTCCTTCTAAATAAAACAAAATGGTACTAAAGTAAGTAAATGCAGGAATTTAAAGGTGCAATGGCAAGCTGAAGCATCCAAATTCTATTTATTAGTATTATCTGTTGCTCAGGTCACCTTAGCCTCTACAGATTTGATCCATTACTGCATCATCGAGTGCTATCACTTTCAAAAGTAAAATGCCAACAGAAAACCAGATAAATTTTGATGAGGACATTGCAGCAGAAGGCTCAACCAATGGTTCAGAAAACTAAGCAGCTGCATATGATATGTTTCTGAGTAGCTGCTATGCTATTATCAGATCTAATCCCCAGTCCCTACCTTGTTTTTTGTATTTTTCCCCAAACAAACTTGGCAATTAATTCCCTTACACAAAAAGCCAAGGAAGGAATAAAATAAAATCATAGGTTATTCAATAATTTGAGGGAAGGGCAAAGAAGAAAAAGAAAATTTTCCCATTTTTCCAGCCAAAGGCAATTATGCCAATGGCGATATATCATCTTCCTATGCCACAAGCAAGAAATTCAAAAGTATATTCAATTAGATATAACCGTCATGACATAATATGGAAGTATTCCAGCCTCCGTTTCAATAAAAAATCTAATAACCATGATCAAAGCAAATGCAAATATAACCTAATGTGATAACACCACGGTCTCATACTTAAGCAGGCTGAAAAGGAATCAAGTACTTGAAACTCTTTTGCATCCCAATCCAATTCTCTCCTTATAGACCCACTGCACCACAAAAGGAGGAAAGATCAGCAACAAACAAGATAAAACAAAACCCCAGTAAAGTGAATGAGGGAGACATGCTAGCTAAGAGCTAAAATGACTACTTTAACAATAAACCATCATATAAAAGACAACTAAAGTCTCTTCCACTAGCTAGTGGCATCACCATGATAAGTAACACAACAAGATAAAAGGCAGGATGTGGCTACTACATGATTCCCATGGTTACCATATGAAGCAATCTGTTTTCTCAACCACTAAATGCAACTACATGCAATTTACAAGCTATAACCTGAAGGTGCACTTGTTCTCATTATCCTATGCAAGATCACAAAGAAAAATGAAACAATATTGTCTATTTGAATTGCAACCATAAAAGTTGTCAACAACAATGGCAAGGCATCATATACAAAAAAATAGCGCATTACATAATTTCCTGACAACATGGAAACTGAAGACAAGGCAACTACTTTTAACAAATGATATCTTTTTGGAACAAAAAAAACAAAGAAAGTTCTAAAAAACCATGAAAAAACTGAGCAACTAAATTGGGTGTATTTACAGCTATGCAAGTTTGGCAAAATAATCAGTCATGTATATGTCATTCTACATTTCTACTCTTATTCGCCAAGGGAAAGGCACTAAGGAACAGTATTAAGCAAATGGATAGGCAGAATGACTTTCCGTGCTACTATAACACAATCCAAAAACGTTGTTAATAAAAGAAACCATCCCAAGCCAATGAATCTGCTGCCAACATTTAATAAAAATGACATTAAGGAAATTAAAAGTGCCCCATCAGGGAGGGTAGTCCACCTCAAACCACAATGACAAGGCATCCTCCTCCCAAATTACTATATATCTTTCCGAAATCATTTCCTATGGACAAAGAGGATGCTTTTACACTCCATTCAAAGAATGAATTCCTAATCCATATTCCAAAATTTCATCGCCTTCCTGAATATATCTATTTACAGAAACTTTCAGTTACATCAAATTAGCCATGTCTAAAATCTCTCATATCATTGCCATCACTCCTTAGATAAATAATCTCCCTGAACATGTCTTGAGCATACAAATACTAAAGGCTGTGTTTGGTTGTTGCTTTGCTAGTTACAATAAACTACATTTCATTGATTTGACACATAAAAGAATTTCAAAAATTGGCATTCAACCCAGATATAATAATTCGTATCTGTCAAAAATCCACATGAAAAAAAAATACCCAGTTCCCAAAACTAGTCCTAGTACAAGAAAAATGATTGGTGATAAAAATAAAATCCAAGTGTTTAAATTACCTGAAAAGAATGAGAAAGAGGCATCTAGAACTCGAGCTTGAGCTCTTCCTTGTCATCAGAGAGGTAATGAAGAATGTAAGGAGTGACACGAACCACAGCTACCCATACCCCAAACATAGCCCCGTGTGCCTTCAGCTGCTTCAAGGCCGCCCCCTTGTCTGGTTTGCGCATGAACATTCCTGGGAACATCGCTGCTTCGATTGGATTTCCCTCGGCTTTCTGTTCGAGCCTGGGTCGACGGAGAGAGAAGCTGAAACCCTAGCTGCGTCTGGCTTTTTCTGGTTCGACTTTCCAATCTGGAGGGTTTAAGGGAGGGGTTTAGCGTTCGAGGGCATTTTCAAGGGGAAAGCGTTGTGGCACGTGCCTCTTTGGATCTCTTGACCAAACACGTGCGTGGTCAATGAGGTCCCTTTCCCCCTATTATTTTCTTTTTCTTTCTCTTTTTATTTTTTTATTTTTTTATCACTTACCAATGGTTAAATGAACAATTCCAAGTAGAAGGTACATTGTTTTTCTTGTACAAAAGGTATTTTTGTACTTATCCCATACTTATATTTTACTTGTTTTTCATTAACTAAATATATAAAACGTATCATTTCATAAAATCAAATTATAAGATAATTACTCTTCTTATATTATCATAGAATGATTTATTTATTTATTTATATTTCTATTTCGTGAATGAAATATTTCATGGGAAACAATGACAAAACATACCATAGACAAGATATTTTCTACGTATTCTTTACATACCCTAATACTATTTTGTTTCTTTTTCATTCTATAAATCAAATTACTTCATAAAATAATTATTTTTTTATATATTCTGTACTCGCAAAATGAATGTTTTATTTCTTTTACATCCTTATCTTTATTCTGCAAACTGAACGTGTCTTTAAGAGTAGAACAATGACATTACAAGTTAGCAATATGCATGAATAAAGAGGAGAAAAAGATGTGGTGTGTATATACAAAAGTGGAAGCAATAGAAGAGAGGCATGGAAAGCCCAAATTAATGTCTCCAATTCCCAGTATAATCTGCATTGAATTCAAAGAAGTGACCAAACCAAATGGAATGGACAAAATGAACCACCCCTGGTAAATGAGCAGCACAAAAGAAGAAGTGACTACACTCCTCATTACTCTCTCTCTGCCATTGTTTTCCCCTGCTACCCCTTCTCATCAATCAATCAATAAATAAAACCAGATGGGTGCGGTCCATGCCCACATGGCAAGCACATGATCCGGGTTGTGTCAAAAAAACTGACCATGTTCGCATCCCAACATGGACTTCTGTCGGTAGCAAGACAAAGAGGAAAACACCAAATCAAACCAAACCAAACCCAACCCAAACCAACAGCAGTCCCATATAAGAGAACCCTTTCCTTCCATGAATCATCTGAAGTCTCAACCTCTCAGCATTTATGAGCTCTTTTCCTTGTTGGGTTTTTGTTTTTTTTTATCTTTCTCTAGTGAAGGCTTTAAGCTTGGAGAAGAGAAAGAGAAAGAGAAAGCTCAGAAAATCGTGTCTCTCTCTCGTCAATTTTCTCATTTAATGCCTCTCCCCACCTCCCATTAATGCTTCTCCCCTTTTTCGACTCGATTGCCAGAGCCCGACCGTTCTCTCTCGCCCTCTCTCTTTATCTCTCTCTCATGCATTAACTCT
Source organism: Theobroma cacao (assembly GCF_000208745.1). Classification (NCBI taxonomy): domain Eukaryota; kingdom Viridiplantae; phylum Streptophyta; class Magnoliopsida; order Malvales; family Malvaceae; genus Theobroma; species Theobroma cacao. The sequence continues at coordinate 1,617,896 of NC_030851.1, read as the reverse complement.
GCTTTGCATGCTTGTTTCCCATTAATGTCACCGGACCCCAATCTCCTACCGCCCCTTTCCCGTCGATCTCTCGATCCAACATTCCACGTGTCCCACTGTCTTCTTCTTTCTTTTCTCGGAAAGAGTTTTCTCTTTCTTTTTTCTCTTTTTTTATCTTCTGTTGAACCTCTCCGGTGACAGTAGTGCCTCGGGATCCCCGCACCTGAGCCGACTTGATGAAAAAGCCGCCACACTGGAAGCCGCTGATCTTAAAAACATGGGACTCGCCATTGACTTGGTTCTCCTCGACGAGCCGCCGCCGCCACTTCCAGTAAATCTGACACTTGATTCCGACAATGGGAAAAACCCTCTCCGTCGAAAAAATGGCGAAGCTTTCATCCCTCTGTAATACCTAAAAGAGAAAACCCTCGGTTTCGTCATTAACGACCCAAAGGGCGACGCCCGTTTGCTCCAAAACCCGTTCCCTCCTCTCCTATATCTCCAAGGCGACGCCGTGTTGGGCTCCGTTATCATCCTCTCTGCCGCTAAACTCCTCTCGAAACCAAACGAATACGACCTTTTCAAAACAAAATTAAACCTTTCCTCACAATTACTATTCCCATTCGCTCTTCTTGGTGACGGCTCTTCGGTTATTTCCGTTATGGTGTTATTCGGAAGAGTTTGGAAAGGAGTTTCCGTTAGGGAATCCAGAGTGCTGTTGGGTAAAACGGTGTCGTCGAGGCTCGGACGGATTCTGGCTGCCATTAACGGAGTAAACGGAGATTCTGTAGCGAAGATTCCAGCTCTACAAAGCGGGCAATTAGCATGTGACTTTAACCAAGCATCGATGCAATCAACGTGGAAGGCATGGGAGCAAACGGGAAGTGTTCGGACGTATTCATCGTCTTCGAACTCCAACAAGCAAACAGCACAGTCTTTGGGGCTGTTGTGGGGTTTTGTTTTCGAAGTGTAGAGCGAAAGAGGCAGGGTTTTTATGGCGGAGTCATCGAGGCCATAAGGAGAAAGAGGGAGTTCGAATGGATCGGAGGGTGGAAGAGAGTCGAGGTCCGTAGTGGTGGATGGGAGGTAACGACGACGGCGACGGCGACGTCGAAAGAAGCGGAGGAGGCGGAGGATTGGAGGGACGAGTCGTTTGGAGATGAGACGTGAATATGTAACGATTAAAAACGCTGCAGCGACTACCACCACCATGGCGATCAACGGTGGGCTGAAATCAACTGGAAGCTTCGAAGGCGGCGGTGATGACGATGACGACGACGAAGATGACGTAGATGACGATGACGACGGCGGTGGTGATGACGAGGGAGAAGAGGAAGGAGTCGGGGATGGAGATGGGGCCCAGGTGGTGAACCCCATGACCGGCGATGGTAGTGATTTCGTAAGAGTGGTGGTGGTGGGGTTGTTGTTTCTGGAGTCTGGCGTTAGAAGTTTGGAAAGGGAGGGGGGTTTGAGGGGTTTAATGTCCGAAGAGTTGACTGTTCTGTTCTGTCTGGTCTCACCCAACGACTTGTCGATGCAAGATGGCGGGTACACGACACGTCGACATTGGTGAATTTAAGGCTAGCAAGGAGGTTTGATCCACTACGGATGATCATCTCTAGCAATCGGATTTCCATGTTTTCTCTTTCTGACACGTAAGCAATTCCTCTCACGTGGCTTGTGATTATTGGGGGAATGGAGGTAAAGGTCTATTTTTGTAGCCTAAAACATTTGACTCCAATATGAGAAAAAAAAAATGATGAGCAAAATGGAAAAAGAAGATTTTGATGTGGTGACCCACATCAGTGACGATCTTCCAAGAAATGGAAGACAGGCCGAGAAGCGTGTTATCTCTTTCATACCATACTTAGTGGCAATTTTAGACTTTTTAACTCTGCTTTCTCTATCAAACTAATAAATAATAAATTAACTCAAATTAATTCATTCGAATTTTTTAATGAGTTTTTTAAAGTTTCTTAGTATTAAATTTATTTTAAGAACCAGACAGTAATATTTGATTCACGGTATTTAATATATAGATTATCTATATATTGACAGTGCATTAAATAGACATTGAAGATTTGACTTTTGGGCATGGTGATGATTTTGTGTGGATTTTTTACCCTTTATTTAAGAGATTTTACTCAGTCTAAAGTTCCTTAGCAAAATGACAAATTAAGAAACTAAAAGTTGTCTTCCTCGTGAGATTTGCACAACTTTAAACTTTATCACTAGATAACATTAAATACTACATCATTTTTCTTTTTGGCCTTTCTCTTTAACCTTTATCACAAAATAAGTAGTACTTAACATTTGCTGCCCATATTTAATTCAATTTCACAATGTCTCGCTGCCAATCTTGAAGGGGATAATGTCGTCAAGTCGAGATCGATGTCGGGGTCAGGATCGATGTCAAGCTAGGGTCGATGCCAACGTCGAGGTGGATCCGGTGCATGGTGAATAAATGGAAATAAGGTTAATATTAGGTATATATGTAGCAATAAACTAAGGTCAAATATCATGTTGAAGTAAAGAATTTTATATATGAACTAGTAAACCCAAATCATTTGGTTATTTGGTGGTAAAGTTTTGGCTATTTTGAAGAGTCATTGTATAAGTATTTGCAACTTGTAAGCTATCACTTGTAAATTTTGACTAATTACAAAAATTTTGTACATTTTTGCTTCATAAAACTCATGCCAGAAGGCAACCAGTGTTTTTCCAATGAAGTATGCATTTCACTTCTTTGCTTAAAAACGTTATTATTTATAAATCACTAATGTTAAATTAACGTTTTATCCAAAATACATAAAAATTATGAATTCAAAAGCAAGACGAATTCGTACGATTATGTTAATTTGACGTAATTTTAATATACTTTTTTCATATGGTGCAAAAGGTGAATGAATTTGAATACGATTAAACATATTTTTTTAACGACAATGATGATTTTAGCAAGAGCTTCTAGGACAAATTTGAAAGTAGAATGATCAAATTAGCAAAAAGGCTATGATTCTCATCGATATTGAAGACTGGGCTTGGCCTAGTCTAATGGTTTGTGGAGGCAGCCCAGCCAAGACCCTGTACTGTTCAGACAAATATTTAATGTCACTAAAAGTAGTTTAATCATTAATGATCCAAGGCCAGTTAGTTTAATTACTTCAACATCAGTCACTTCCCATTGATTATAAGCATGAAAACACTGGTGCTCATAATGAAGGTTCAAAAACCCAACATTGTTCTTGTCAAAGTTTCTTTGAGAAACAAAAGAAACAACTAAGCTAAATGCTTAAGACTTTTTAGATTTTGTTTTTTTAAAAAAAAATTATTTTCACATTTAATACAATATAATTGATCGTAAGTATGATAATTCCACACGTATCAAATTATGATTTTCTTAAATAAAAACCTGTAACAATATGAATTTTATGTACTAAAACAATTAATTCAATATTAATGTTTATAAAAAGATTTTCGTGATTCATGTATTATCTGTTCTCCAATTTGATAAAAAAAAAATACAATATACCTTATGTTATAAAGTCACTACTTTTAAAAAGCATTAATGGCCTCCTTATTTGGTCAGCAGCATTCATTGCCCCTATCACCTACCAATGTCCCAAAGTCTTAACATGTTCATCCATAATCTCAACTCTTGTTTATACTTTGTTCAAATTCCACCAAAAAACACAAAAAGATATAGGAAAAAACCCTAAACCTATAAGTTTTTTGCATTATATTTCCTCAACATTAAAGTGGTCCAATGTCAAGTTTAATTAGGAAAGTGTGCAAAAGATATACTACTATGTTTATATGCATGCATACTTGCTTTAATTATAATTAAATTAAAACACCAAACTAACTAAAACCCTAAGACTTTAGATTATCTGTCTATGAATATGCAAGGAAAGTCTTGGTAGGTTAATCAAATCTTGAACTAATTAAAGAAAAAAATGAGTATGGGATATTGATATACGTATTATATTTTTATTAACATTTAAAGACAAACAGAGTGGTGTTTACAACGTAAGAAGGACATTAGACAGAGAAGACTACTGCATATTCAAGAGTCATTCACCAACCTTCATCCACCATAATAAATAAAGAGGCAAAGGCTTTTAATTATTCCGGTGTCCAACCTGTTGCATGGGACAACCAAGACTTCGATTTGGTTCATAAATCCACGCTTAAACGCAGTTATATAAATTTGCTCAGACGTCTCCTCTCCTAGCAAATGCTCATCTTGGAATTATTGCAGCAGCTCAACCAACGGTCCCACCTCCCCTCCCTTCCGTCTTTCAGTCTCTCTCCTCTGGTGGTTAAATTATCATCAAAGCTTGTCACATGTCACAGGGTTTTCTTACATAAATTTCTCTTGATCTTTGGGTGCAAACCACAAGGGTTCTTTGGCAATAGTCTTTGGCATTGAGGTAAACAATGTCTGTCGCATATGCTGTAGAGGTTGAAGAATCAAGGCCTGCAACCGAGAAAAAGCCGTCTGCAGGGCCTGTTTATAGGTGCATATATGCTAAAGATGGTCTCCTGGATTTGCCTGAGGGAAAGCATTCTCCATGGGAGTTCTTTAGGTGAGTGTTCTTGATCAGCATCTTATGGGTGCTAAAAGATCAATGGTTGCTACCATTTTTTTCTTCTTTTTTAGAACTGATTTTGCAAAGTTTTTGTTTTAGTCTGATTAGATCAACAAAATCTAGAAGATCTTTCTTGGCATCTAAGGTCCTTGATGTGATGAAAGAAATGTGAAGGTTGCACATCTTGGGGAATCAACCACTAAAAGAAAGAACTTAGTTATCACTTTCATTTCTTCTTTGGGTGGATTTTTTTATGGGATTTTTCTGCTTTTATTGTTGGGAACAAGGAACAAGGAAATAATTCTTGTTACTAAAAATATATTGGCCCATGCAGGTCTCGAACCTGCGACCTTCGCGTTATTAGCACGACGCTCTAACCAACTGAGCTAATAGGCCAGATGTCTAATTTTATTTCTATGGTTATACTTGTTCTGAGAAATTGAATTGCAGTATTGTCCTTGCAGTGATTCTGTTAAAAGGATTCCAAATAGTCGAATGTTGGGTCGACGACAAACCACAGATTCTAAGGTACACTGCATTCATCCTCATGTAATTTATTGCCAGAGAATAAAGTTGAAGATTTAGTATTTATACCATAATTTACGACGAATTTAATCTTTATATTTTCCTTAAATGTCTGATTGGAGATAATCATTAAAGAGTGTGAATATTCAATTGTAAAAGCTATTGACATGATACAATTTTGGCAATATAGATATGTTTTGTCAATTGATCACTCCAGTCGTAAATAATTATTTTGGATTTTACTTTGTTGATTATAATTAGAATAATTTATTATTTAAAAAAGAAAACATAATTAGAAAAAAAAAAGTATGTAGTTCCCTGGAAGATGCCAAAGTGCATAAAATTTTCATTTGGTTTTGCAGCAAGCTGGTCCTTACGTATGGATCACATACCAGGAGGCTTATGATGCAGCTGTTAGAATTGGTTCTGCCATGAGGAGCCTTGGTGTCAACCCTGTAAGCCTGCAGTCCATCAGTTAAACATAATTTTAATCCTAATTTAACTTCATTTAGATCTTCTGAAGTTTAACAAAACATTCATGGTCATGTATAGGGAGACCGCTGTGGTATATATGGGTCAAATTGTCCAGAATGGATCATTGCTATGGAGGTATGCCTAGTTTTTATTCTGCCAATTTAACTTACTTTTTGATCAAGGCAATAAGTACTTGTTTTCCCCTTTTTCTACAGGCTTGTAACAGTCAAGCTGTCACATATGTACCGCTATATGATACTCTTGGTATGACATCTTTCTCTTAATCCATTTTGAGGTCTGATGATTAGTAATAAGCTGGAAGCATTGCCGTTATCTGTCATTCTTCGATTCATTTGAGGTGGTGATTTATCTGGTTTCTTTACTTTGTTGCAGGTGCTAATGCAGTGGAGTTCATCATTAACCATGCTGAAGTTTCAATAGCCTTTGTTCAAGAGAACAAGCTCCCTGCAGTAAGTTTTCATTGCAACCGAAGCTATGTGGTTTTCTTTTAGAAGGGTTTCGTATTAGTTTTGTTCACAATTTGTGATCCTGTGCAGATTCTATCATGCCTTCCAGCATGTTCCTCCTACCTAAAAAGTAAGTGAAAATATTCCACTCTGTTTTTTGAATGTTGAAGGCCATTTGATTCCTAAACTACTTATCTTCTTTCTCCAGCTATTGTCAGCTTTTCATATGTTTCTAGCACACAGAAGAAGGAAGCTGAAGAACTTGGGGTATCTCTCTTTTCTTGGAAGGAGTTCTCTGAGCTGGTAAGATGATGATATAGTTGTGCCCTCGTGTCATGATCAGAACAATGTTTCTCTGGGATCAATTCAATCAGATTGTTACAAAAATTTCACCTGCTGTCTAATGATTCCCCAGGGCTCATTGGATTGTGAACTTCCTCCAAAACAGAAGACTAACATATGCACAATAATGTATACTAGTGGAACAACAGGAGAACCAAAAGGAGTCATTCTCACAAACAGGGCAATCATGACAGAAGTGTTGTCCATAGATCAACTCATAGACATTACAGACAGAGCGGTGAGAATGCAGACATAAACTTAAATCTTGTTAGGGATAAAGATGCATAATCAACTCATATGCTGTTTTTCTTTTTCCCACATTGAGCTTGCAAGAATTTCCATTTTGGTGATATGATTTTCCATTACAGTGTTCCGAGGAAGATACATATTTTTCCTTCCTTCCTCTGGCGCATGTATATGATCAGATAATGGAAACCTATTTCATCAAAAGGGGTTCCTCCATAGGATTTTGGCAAGGGGTAAGATTAAGATTGCCATAATCTGTACACTTTTCCATTGTCCTTTTCTCTCTTTAGTACAAAGTCATCCAATCCAGTTCTCCTTTACTTGCAGGATGTCCGTTATCTAATGGAAGATGTTCAGGAACTAAAGCCAACTGCATTTTGTGGGGTTCCAAGAGTTTATGACCGTATATACACTGGTACATACAGATAACTATCTTTCTGAACCATTATGTAACTTGATATTGTATTGATACCAGTTGTTCTAAGCAATATCCATGGAAACTTGTGCTTGAAGGTATTGTTAACAAAATTTCATCTGGTGGTGCAATTCGGAATAAGTTGTTCCAGTATGCCTATAACTAGTAAGTTTTATGGTAAACCCCTTTGTTGGATTTTTCTCGATTGTAAGTCTACTGTCCAACTGATGGAAAAGCTTCAAACAGCAAATTAGGAAATATGGAGATTGGATTCCCGCAAGACAAAGCATCCCCTCTCTTGGACAAACTGGTCTTTGACAAGGTTTCTCATCTACACGTCTTTTGTACATTCTAACTAAGATTCCTGTTTTACTTGCTGAAAATGATTTAATTCTTGTAGGTAAGACAAGCATTGGGAGGCAAAGTTCGTATAATGTTATCGGGTGCAGCACCTTTGCCTAGGCATGTGGAGGAATTTCTGCGGGTCTCCTGCTGCTCTAATTTATCACAGGGATATGGTAAGAAGTGATTATTACCTTATGAAAATTCCTCTTTGCTATCTTCTGATTTCTTAACATGACAGGTTTGACTGAGAGCTGCGGTGGATGTTTTACTTCCCTCGCCAATGTAATGTCTATGATCGGAACTGTTGGAGTTCCCATGACAACCATTGAAGCAAGGCTTGAGTCAGTGCCAGAGATGGGATATGATGCATTGTCCAGTGTGCCACGAGGAGAAATATGCCTTAGGGGAAACACCTTGTTCTCAGGTTACTACAAGAGGCAAGATCTAACTGATGAAGTTCTTGTCGATGGGTGGTTTCACACAGGTATAAGACCTTCAAATTTGCATCAGAGTAACAATATGCAGAAACTCAACTGTTTGATTCCTCAACATGTTGATATTGTTACAGGTGACATTGGGGAGCTGCAACCAGATGGATCGATGAAAATCATTGACAGGAAAAAGAACATATTCAAGCTTTCGCAAGGCGAATACGTTGCTGTGGAGAACGTTGAAAATACATACTCACGTTGCCCTCATATAACATCGGTATGTTGCTGTCTGGATCTTGTGCTTGGCTTTGCTGATATACTGCACAACTGGAATTGCTACAAACTAGAACGTCTCATTTCTACCATAACATATAAGCATCAGACATTTTTGACATTGCTCTAAACGTGAGTTTCTTAATCTTTCCAATGGTCAGATCTGGGTTTATGGGAACAGCTTTGAGTCATTTCTTGTGGCTGTGGTAGTCCCTGAAAGAAAGGCACTAGAGGATTGGGCGACGGAACATGATGAAGCTGTTGATTTCAAATCATTGTGTGAAAACCGTAAGGCAAGGAAGTACATTCTAGACGAGCTAAATAGCACTGGTCAGAAACATCAAGTAAGTGGATAAAATTTCCTCGCAGTTTCTTCTTCCTAGCTCTGCAAATTAAAACAATATCAAATCATTTTTTCCTCGACTGATGCAACATTTGTGCTTGCACAGCTTAGAGGCTTTGAGATGTTAAAAGCAGTGTACTTGGAACCAACTCCCTTTGACATGGAGAGGGATCTCATAACCCCAACATTTAAGCTGAAGAGGCCACAGCTGCTCAAATACTACAAGGTAAAAATATGCTTTTCTTATCCATCTTTTCTATTGCTTTTAACGCCATGAAATCTGATCCACAAACAAATAATTCCTTGGGACCTTATATTTTTCGCAAAGACTTGATTTGTATCATATGCCAACATCATCTGCAGGACCGCATCGATCAACTGTACAGTGAAGCAAAGGGGTCAAAGGTATGAGAGCAGTTCCGAGAAGCAAGACCCTGATATTCAGCTGTCGATTACCAGCAGTTGCTGAAACTTGTTTCTGTTTGTTTGAAAATTTATTGAAGGAAAAGTTATAGTACTTAAAACTGAAGTTGAAAACTGATCTCTGTTAGTGTTGGTACATAAATAAAAAATTATCAGAAGCTTTCTGTTTATTACTTGCCAGTGTCTATTCAGAAGGTACAATTTCGTTGATGAATTTGGGATATGCAGGCTTCTTTAATTCTGCTACACATTTCTGCAGTGCAAACTAAATGAATGAACTCAGCAAACTTGGCATCCATATCTTTCAAGTATCATTATCACCAGCATTTCAGGGTTTATTAAGTCCTGAGTATCAAACCTTCTTACATCAACATGTTTGTTAAAGCTTAAATTCCAGGAACAAAGCGAAAATGGATGAACATTTCTGTCTTAACATTCAGTTTTTCTACAGGAATACAAACAGTGTTTCAAGGTTCCTCAAGCCAGTCAAAGAAATATTCTTTCTACAACAATAATAAAGTAATACTATGATAAATCCTTTAAACAAGGAATTCCTACGAATGCACCAAAGCAAACAGAAAAACCATGTCTTATGGCACAAAACTGACAATGAATTTGTATGTCTAGACAAATAATGGATGGTACAAGGGGAAACAATTCATGAACTTCAGAAAACTAAAAGCAACCGACAAGCTGCTGATCCTCGAACCTATAGGATGTCAGTTACCAAAGCCCACGCCGGGTAGACCAACAGAAGAATTATGCCAACCGTGTTTGATATTCCATGCGCTTTGGTAAAAGAATTTCGAAACCCACCCGATGCTCTGATGTGTTCCTGAAGCAGGTAGCAAGCAATGGCAAGGCATATTACCACACCAATCCAGTCGTTTCTTATGGTGCTTGAAAATAAGCTAGGAGCCACCACTATTAGAAGAATCAAAGCAGCAGGCAGTTCCAGCCAATCTGCAGTTTCCAGTAAAAAGTAACAACCGGTTACCACAAATTTCGAATACCATCATAGTTGTCTAACATAACTACTTAGATTTTCAATCAAATTGAAGATGCAAAAGCAAACAGTTCGGTTAGTAAACCCCAAAGTCACCAACTATTTTACTGCATAATAGTTCAAATATGACAAGCCAAAACAAAGATCCTAGTGAATTACCAGATGATAGCACTCAAGCATGACCAAAGTAACAGAGGGATTACATCAATATCATACCTGGGAAACGTCTAGGGAAGAACAAGCGCAAAACAACTGCAACAAAAGCGATCCATTTTCCAACCTCTCCCCTGCATGACAAAACAATTTATTAAAATGGAAATGAAAAAAGAACACTTGAGCTACAAGAACCGGTGCTGCCCGCAGAATGGATTTACCTGAAGAGGTTGAACAATAATGAAGGAAGACTCAAGAAGATATATGGGATTAATAATCCTGTAAGAATATTTGTTTTCCAATTTGTTCGGTCCAGGATCAATAGATAACTGCATCAAGCATAAGATAGGAACAAAGTAAACCATTAGAATTCCTGAACTACTAACTTTCAAAAAAAAAAAAAAGAATTCCTGAACTACTGAAATAAGCATAGGTATCAATATTTTTTAGTCTAAAAAAGGGAAATTGGAAATTTGGGAAGAGGGAAGAGGGAAGATGTGCTTCTTAAACAGGCTACCTATACTTGCAGGAGGCCACTCCTCATTAAAGAGTAAGGGTAGGATCAGGAAAATTCCCTAGGGTAAAATACCCACAATGACCAAGAGCAACAAGAAACTTTTTAGACAAAAGAAAGAACTCCCCTGATAATGAATCAGAGAAAGCAAAGGCAAAAACAAGATCCTAAAAAGTTTACATTTCAAAAAAAAAAGATCCTCAAAAGTTCATACAGGTAAACAATATTCCAACATGAGAACTATAAAACATTCAAATTCCAATCCAGTTCAAAAAAGATATTAGTAAAACTGTCAAATCTGGAGAATTCCCTTCACTCAGAAGAAAATCCACAGTTAATCACATTCGATCGGGTGATTGGTTTGGGATCACCATGAGCCTAACAGCACAGAAAAAGAAAAACAGAAATCTGAAAAACGAAGATTTGAGCAAAGAGAGTGGCATACATTGCAGCAAAGGAAGCGATCCATTCAAGAATTGAAGTCCCAAATCCCAAAGAACCCAACTTGATAGCATGATTAGCAAGCTTCTTGGCAGCAAAGACTAGCTCTTTGAAATCAGAACTGATCAGATCACTTGCTTCCTGCTCAGCCCTCATTGCCAAAAAACTCTTCTTCCCCATCATTTTTCCTTCTCCTCTTCAGCCTCCTGGTTACTAAATAGTAAATACCCAAACAAAAGAAAATAACAAGAAGAAACAGATAAAAGAAGCGAAGCTCACAATGCGACAGAGACAACTAGCGAGGAGCTGGAAAAGCAAGCCAAACAGTTGACTGTCTGGGTTTAGACATTGAAAATCCTTGTCGGGTTCTGGGTATTAGGTGCCACGTGGAAGAAGTTGCTGAGCCTTTTCGATTACGTGTCCTCTTCCAGCTGTTTTGGAGGAAAATTAACATCTTTCGTTCTTTTGTGGATTAGAAGAAGACAGAAGCAAACATCCCATAATTTTGACACGTATTGAAGCTATAATTCCCATCCAAACAGTGTTTACACGTCAGCTGTGCCAATAGCAACTAGAAAATTCTGATTCTTATCCTCGTTACGTGGCATAGGTTGATTAGAGAGTTTGTCCTCTTTATTATTGAATTAATTAAGGGTTCAAATCTTAGCCTTTGAGCGAAGCTCCATTTATTTTAATGGGCTTAAGTTCTTTATTATCAAGCTAAACCCTAAAACCCAACACTTGGACCAATCCTTTTTTATGGAAAATGAATCCAAGTTCATTGCAAGGGCTTCGATACATTACAGATGAGCATTCGGTTGGTCTGTCGGTTAAATCATAAAATTTTAAAAATTGAATTAAATTAATATAAAAAATAATTGAAATTGATCAAAATTTAAAAAAAATAATCGAAATCAACTTATTTAAATTGATTCGGTAGATTTGTTTTGATTTGAATAGGAAGTATTTTTATGGTATATTTTAAAATTTTAATAATATTTATTATTTAAAATCTATTATTAATAGTCTATTTTTTGAATTATTCGGTTATAAATTTTAGATATCGAAAATTGATTAAGACAGTCGAATAGACTGCTCCTCCTCTTCATCAAAACTACAAAAGTCAAACAAATTAATTGAATTCAATCAATTTCAATCTAAGCGTCTTAAGTTAATGATGATCATTAATATCAAGCTTAAGTTTCTTGATAGATGAGAAGCCATTGCTGTGGTAATTAGCTTTTAAGCTACCCACATGTTATGATTGTATTTCTTGTTTTAGTAAGTTAATATTTGGCATGTTCCAATGTTAACGATGCTAACTACTAATTCCTACTTTATTCAAAAGATGGTAATATATGATTTATTTAAAAAATAATATATGATTAACTACTTTATTCACTAGTTTTTTCACTCTTTCCACACCTTAACCAACAAGTTCAAATAATATATGATTTATTTAAAAATTAAAATTAAAATTATAAAAAAAAAACTAAAATAAAGCAATAAACCCTAGTTATATATCTTAATTATTCAATTTAAGATAATTAACCTATGTCATTAAACGATTTCAATTAAGTTTATGAATAGTTTTGATAGAATTTTGAACATTTGGGTTAGATTTTGAATACCTTACTATTAAATAACTTAACTTTCAAAAAATTCAAACTACTCGGATACCTAACTCATCATCATCGATATCTATTCACTTGAAAAAAAAAATCCAAAAAGTACTTTTCATGATTAATTACATGTTATAAATTGACACATGATTATAAACTATATGAACTGATTACTGAATTAATAAAATTAAGTTGTCATAATTCAAACCAAAAAAAAAAAAAGAGATAAAAGAAACCATCCAAATTAATGAAATAAATGTCCCTTCAATAATTGGGGGGGACCTTATTCACTTCAAAAAAAAAAATTAAATGCTTCTTTGAAAGATTCAAATTGATTGTCAAATTTCTTCTCTTTGCTGGTCTCTTGAGAATGATTCACAAGCCTTATCACTTATCAGCATCAACCATAAAGATACATATGGACCCTGAAAAGAACTATACAATAAAGATATAATGTGTTCATATATCAGTTTGCATTAAAAAGAAATATCTTGTTCAAAAGTCTTCTGCAAGTATTCCATCCCTTGCTTGCAATGAATAATTTTTACTAATATTAAGATAAAATTTTTAATTTAAATAATGTAAAACATTACAACGATAAAATACCAAACACGACCTAAAGTCTGGGTTCATGTCACGCGGTCTTACGGGTTAGGGTTCTTGCTACCAAGCTAGCTTAGTAAGAGAGATAATCCTTCATCTAAAACTTCTGAAGAAAATTTTGTTTTCTTTCCCACACATGAAATAACAAGATTACTAAACAGTAAAATTTTTCTTTGGGTAGAATTCAGTCGATTCACCATTGTTTCTTTCCTAGCAAACATGGTTGAAAAGAGAAGATACACATGCTGACAGAAATAAAGAAACACAAAGTTATGGTGCCATTCACAAATGACAAACCAAAGCCTGAATTATTGTAGTTTGATTTGCTTGATGGGACCGACCACCAACTATTGCTTTTGGCCCTTCTGTAAATTTCCCTCTTCCTGGAAATTAACACTACAATAGGTTAGGGAGCCTCTTTCAGGACCTGGAAAACGTGATTAAGTGGGCCAGTTAGTGTTAGTCTTTATTTATTCTGTCAAATTCCTGCAACCCAAACTAGACACCAGGAGACACCTAGCCAAAGCTAATTTAAAAAACTAAAGGTAAAATATCCGTGTCTCTTAATTAATAATAAGTTGTAATTTTATACAAATTTATTTTTAAAAAATATTTTTTATTAACTATATATAAATTCAGTTGTTAGTCCCTCATTAATATTTTTTTAATTTAATAATATAGTAATATTAAAAAATATTTTTATCTTTTATTAATTTTAAAAATTATTATATTATATAAATTATAATTTTTATTTTTTAATCTTTTTTTATTAAAAAAAAAACCCTCTCTCGAGTAGTCCCAGCACCCAACATGGTGCTCTTTGGGAACACTGTTTTAGTATTCCCTAGGGAGCACCATTGGCATGTTCCCAAGGAGCATAGATAGGTGCCCTCTGGAACCTTAGAGAGTATAGATGGGTGCTCAACAGAGAGCACATATCCATTTCACAAACTAGTAAATTCATGTATAATTATGATTAAAAATTAAAAATTATAGAGTATTTTACTCAAAAAATAATAGAAAAGATTTGACTGCTATCCAAGGAGAAAGAGGATTCTTTGCTAGTTTCTTTGCTTTTGAAATGAGAAATTCCACAGGGAGGCTCATGTTAGGGTAAATTAGGTCCTATCTCAACTGAAATTAATCATAATTTATGTAAATGATTTAAAAATAAATTTGTTTTGACTCTAATATAAAGCATGATTTTTTTTCTAATATATAACATGATTTTTTTTGCTTTGTAATTTACTCAATACTTTAATGCTAGCACAAAAGCCTAAAGAAATCCCATCCTTCCCATTAGTTTGGGTATCACTTTTGTATTGAGTTTGGGACATTTTTTAATTGGTAAAGATGATGTGTTGGCATTAAATTATAGATATTGAAAGAAAAAAAAATAAATTTTTTACTTTTATCTATAACTTATATAATTTGAAGATATTTTATCATATTTTTATTCTCATAAATTGTCATATGAAAAATTGTGATTTTTGTAAATACTTAAAAAAAAGTTTGAGATTTTTAGAATTAATCGTGTGGAGGACAAAGAGAGTAAAAGAGAAAAGATGTTGAGGTAAAGAGAGAGAAAGAGAGTGGTGCAAAAGGGTCAGTGAATCACGTCGAGGGCAAATAGAGAGAAAGAGAAAAGATGTTGAAGCAAAAGAGACGGGGTGCAAAGAGGTCCATGTGTTGCACACAGATAATATTCTAGTAATAAAAAACAAAAGTAAGCAAGAACTATCAAATTTCATAAAATTTCTGATTGAATCTGATTTTCTGGATCAGCTTTTGCAACTTGTCAACATCTACGAAGACCTTTCACAATACCCATGACATTTTATGTACATTTAATTAAAATATTATTGTTTCTTAATTATTTCTTCTATTCATTGGATCAAGAAAACATCATACGATTACCAAAACTCTATGTCGTTTTCTATACGGAAAATCCAAAACCGAGGTGGTTGGCTGTGAATGCTCATTTACTCACCCCATGTGGAAGGGTCGGTCTATGTGAAGTTATATGAAATTAAAAGATTTTTCTATTTTTTTAAGATAATAAATCCTATGCTTAATTAAAAATTCATGCCCAAATTGAATCAGCTACAATTCTTCGAAGTATTGGTAACAGTTTTAAGAGATAAATTAAAAAATTTTATTACCACTTACAGATAGGTATAGGACATAAACACTGTAGAACTGAGAAATCAACATGAAAAGGGTAATCAAATAAAATGCGACTAGTGTTAATTTATGATGATCATGCGACCATCGGTATGGTGTCAAGTGCTTGAGGCTTTAGTCAACGACTTGAACGTCACTGATGCAGCGAACATGAACATCCCAGCCTCAACCTCAAACGTGTCATAACGACGGAAAAGCTCCACCAGCAACAATCTACACAGCAGCATCACCAGATTTTTGCCGGCACATTGCTTGTTCTCCGCCGTGCATTCCTCGGTCTCACGCCCATTCGACCAATAAACATACTTCAGAAGCTTCTCTCCGTCCCCAACGAACCTATCTGCCACGAACTCCTCCGGGTTCTCGAAAACCTTGGGATCCCTGGTGGCAAACGGCTGATACCCAAAGAGCATCTCCCCTTTCTTGATCTCGAAGGCTGCATCGTGGCTTTGGACTACCAAATCAGCCTTGGCTTTGGCGTACTGGAAAGGAACGGGAGGATCAATCCTTAGAAATTCATACACCACTGATTTGGTCAGAACCATCTTGTCCAAGGCAGAGAAACTGACACCACCTTCAGCTTTGGCAACGGTCCTGATTTCATCAGCTAGCCTCTTGTGTAACTTTTCTCCTGCTAATGCAACCCACTTGATCAGGCCAGGGAACAGAACTTTCATGCCACCATAAGCATTAAAACCAGCAAGGAAAACCAGGTTGTGACAGGCTTCATCTCTTTCTATCCCGAATTTTTCAGCTTCATCCAAGACTGAGCTTCCGAACTCAGAGAAGGCATCGTAAAGTTTCTTGTAATCAGATTTAACTAGAAAAAATGGGAAAGTAAATGTACGCAACAAAAGATCTTCGATAAGACATAGAAAGTTTGGCAACAACCCTAGTGATCCAAGTGGAGCAAGCTGACACAATAACCATTTGTCAACAAGTTTTGGTCCTTTGGATCCTATCCGTGTTTCACTCGGGTTTTTGTCACAGAGGAGGCGAAAAACATAGTTGAAAGACATGGTATCGCACAGGGTGTTAAAATATGCTTCTTTTTTGCTAGATATTTTAGCTTCAAGCTCGTTGAAAAGCTCTGATAAGCCTGTTCGAAAGAGGGGTATGAAGTTATTATGGCGGGCCGCTAGAGTAGCCAAGAAGAAGGATTTCAGAGAGGTGTGCTTTGGCTCGGAAGGGTCAAGGTAAGCACAGACTCGATGGCCACCGCTGTAAGCCAAGGAAGGCAAGAAAGTACCGTCAAGAACATCACGTTTTTCGACTTTGGAACTGTCGAAGAGGACAGGAAAGGAGATAGCATCGAGAAGACAAATAACTTGAGCGGAGGAGGAAATGAAAGGGCCAGGAGGCATATTGATTCTGAAGACTGTGGATTGATGCTTTTGGATTCGGTTCTCGAAGAACTTGTCCCTGCCTTCATGGTAGAAGTATGCTAAACGGTCTCGAATTGCACCAAAGAAGAAATGCCCCCAGTCTCCAGGAACCGGTTTCAGTGGAAGCTCCGGGGGCTGTGAAGAAGAGGAAGACATTGTTGGGGGCTTGAGTTTATCAGGTAAATGATTTTGAGATCTACGGCTCTGTAACCTCTAATAATATACCTGCAGGAAGCAGACAAGACAACCACGTGAAAGTTATGCTACATTGCTCAGCATTCATAATTGGAGCAGTACTTCTTTGGGGAGTCTTGGACCATTCAAGTTATAAATTGCGTGAGTCATCAAAATTTTCTCAAGATTTTAACAAATCCAGGGTAAAAATTCAACCAGGGAATTTAAAATTATATGTAAGGTTGGCAAGTGAGAAAATGACTTTGGTTTTTTTTTTATATAATAAAAAAAAAGAGAATTTGAATTTTGCTCTTTAATCAAGAGATAATGCATCAATTAATAGCCAAATGACTTTAGTTTATGTACATTGCAAGTAATATCAGATTTGGTTAAAATGGGGTAACTTTATTTGGTAAGAATGGTAAATGCAGAATATCTTCCTGCTGTTCTTTTCAAACAACATCCTAGCTTAGTTCAAACTTCGAAATTCCTGAGGATTTTGCCTGCAACATTTGGCATAGCTAAGCCATGTACACATATGGATTTCCAGGGTCAAAATGCCCATCTCATTATTGATTAATAGCTTAATGCATGCATGTGCTGTACCTCTTTCCAAGATTGTATGAGAGATTCCTGTCTGCTAACAAACATTTGCTTCATTTTTTTAATTATTTTGCCTTCCATAAATTTTATTTGATAATGTCTTTTGATATTTACTTTTCAAAAATTAAATTACAAGCTGTTGTTTTGTAATTCGGTTAAGTAAATAAAGTTAACAGAATCACGTAATAATTTATATCAGTATATTATCTTATCATATATCTTATCGACAAAAATATATAAAAAATATCCATTGATATTAAATATGATATTATTTAATTTTTGTTAAAATAAAAAATAAAAAAAATTAATTGTAAAAATGAACATGATTAAAAGGGCTTCCAAAATTTTAGCAGATGTCGGGCCGAAAATATAAAGCAAATTGCATATCCTTCGGTCAAACCAATAACGTTGAAACAGTAGTCAACATTTCACTCACGTGCTTGTCATGTTAATAGATATATGGTGTCATGTTATATGTTTAATAAACTTATTCTTATTCATGATTAAGATTTTGATATGTTTAATTCATAATATGATACAGTCAAAACACTCAAATATGAATTGTCATGTCTAATTTTCGCAAAATGAAAGATTTTTCAGGGAATTTAGAATATAAAAATTTGACAAAGAGGGAAAAAAAAAAGATTCCTGGCTGTTATTCACCCATTTCTGAGCAAAAGTTTTAACATTTTAGAAAAATTGACATAAATGTAATCAGTTGGGCATTTTTCTCAGGCCTTGTTCCATCAATGCCAACACTATCTCTACTTATCTGCTAACAAAACCAAACGTTTTACAGATGATCAAATTGTCAAGTTGACTATAAATGATAAGCTCCAGCCTAAAAGATTGACATATCTGGCGGTGGTCCATAGACGGTCTGCCACGATAAAGGGGTTAGCCAACTACCACTCCCATTACCTGAAAAGATAATACAATAAAATAAAAACTTGTGCGTATTTCGAATTCTTACTGCAAATGTTAAGAGACCAAAAAAGGATAGCAATGGAAAAAAATGGTCATCGCTAAAAGCAAGAACACCTAGGTAAATTAGTCTCTTCCAGTGAAACAAGTTCAGAGATTAGTACAGTTGAATCATATATCAGAAAGAAATATTGTCGATGATAATGTCAGAGTCATGGTTGAAAAACAGAAACAATTATTATTTTGAAGAAAATTGAGACAATAAAAATAAAGCAATTGACATATTCCTCCAGCTTAATGATTATCTCTCGTTGCAGAGGAAACACTCGTTGGAGATGTATGTCCGTTAGCAGGTGCACACGGTTCCAAGAGAACTTTGATAATGCACAAAATGATGATGCATTGCTGAAGTGTTTTCAAGACAATCATGCTAAAACCCTTTTTCCTGATGTGAAACCGTATCAAAAAACCTTATCCTAAGTGCAAGTTTTCATACCAGAAACCAAAAGTTGAAGTATAAGATTCTTGGTAGAGTGTCTGCTATATTTCTAAGACCATGATTAAAGATTATGCCTCCATGTCTAAAGCAAAAACTTTCCGTGAAAGATAATCCAAGGTGAATGTTCAAAGAGAAGAAACCATGCATCAAGAAATATAGACCTGAGAACACCCCTTATATTTAAATTCTCAAGGATGTATTTGAGATGCTTCATGTCAAGTATCATCATAGCAGTCTAAAGCATGTGCAAGAAAATGAAAAGGTAATATATACAGGATATTCTTACAACGAAGTGCACTTGATGACGTTCATAATAAAAAAACACCAACAATGGTGAAAAAATACATTTGTAAACTTTGAATTATTTAGAAAATGCTCATGATCAAGGGTGGAAGGGTCCTATTCAACAGTATATCAATTCTGGCCTAATTCCCATTACCTATTAAGTCAAAAGATGTCACAGAGTAGCTGTTGCAGGCAATATCAATATCTTAAGTATAAAAGAAACTTACTATGAAAAGTACTAGGATTAAGCCCCAATAGACTGCATGCTGCCTCAGCCAAATTAAAAGCATCCTGCATATTGTCCCCTTCTGAACAATAGCATAATAAGCATGTAACCTTCAATCCTTTGGCCTATAGCGAAAATTAGAAAGTAAGCCACAGACAAAATGTAGGGGTCATCATATATGGAAACTTTTGCATGTTACTTAATAATCAAATTAACTCTGGACTAATGCAAAGTCAAAAAAAGAAAAAGGAAAAACTGCAGCAAAAGGCAGACTCACCCAACGTTCAGTACAAACCAATTATGCATTTAAAAGAAGAATACCTTGAAACAAGAAAAAAGTGCTGCAAAAGGCAAACTTGGGTAATAATCTTCCTCTTCCAGCTCATCTTCAAAAGGCAAATTGTTTTCCAGCATAGTGTTTCCTTCAGCTAAGGTGCTAAGATGCTTCCAACATCTCTGAGCAGGATTGTATTCTTGCAGCCTTTTCCATCCAAGTTGTTCACAGTGATCATCTCTTCCATCAGGATTGGTGCTGGATACGTAATATATCTGCAGACCACTGAAATCACAGCCAAAAGATCAGCATTGATAAAATGCTTAATTGCTGGTGAACAATGGGCATAACCAGCTGCCAAGGTGATTTCCCAGAGCAGAAGTAAATCAACTAATCTATATTCTCAAAGATCCAGAAATGCATGGTTGCATTGAAACTGGAAATAATGATGTTATCTAAATACATTATATTAATTACTAACCGAGGAAAAATTACAGCTTGAAATACCTTGACATGTCTATTTTCTGCCATTTTCCAAAGTCCAAACTGGAAAGCAGAACAACATGCTTCTTTCCACTTGCAGCAGCAAAATTTGCCAAGTTTTTGGCAAATTCAACCATCATCCCCTGCATAGACGACCATTTTAAAAAAAATAATTCTATCAATATTCAAATTAACTATGCATCAAATAGCTCTTCTCCTTCTAGTTCAGTTTAAGCAAGGAAAACTAGCTTGTGAAATCATCAAATTCTAAATCAGTTATTAAGGGAAGCACTTTAACAGAGAAGCTTCAAGATTATAGTACTCACACAAAAATTCATTGCACATACTCAAAAAGAAAACTTGTAACTTCTCAGGATGTTAAGACAAGTAAAAGAAAAAGATTCCATAGGGCCCTAGATCCATCACGAGTACTCAACCATCATAAAGGTCATGCCAGTATTTAGGTGCATCATAATCGAGTCAATAAAACTATGAATTCAAGCAATACCTTAACAACCGGAGACCTCTGTTGAAGAAGAGTGAGTCCATTAGAAGAAGATTGGTAAGCTGAAAAAAAAAATCAAGAAACAACAAAAATTTGAGTTCAAATACATTAACCCAAAATTCCTAAAACAAAGAATTTGAGGAAAATGTGAGTAAAAGAGAGCACCTTCAAGAGGGAGGGCAAGCTCGCCGCAAGGAATAGGCCCATAAGCATCATTGCCAACACAGGGAAGCACAAAAGGATCATCCAAGTACCCAATTCTCTCTGCTTTCATTGATGATACTAATAAATCTACTGCCAACTGCCCCACATTCCCAATCGACAACGCCGGCTAAAACAAAAAAAAATAATTAAAAAAATCAAGAATTAATTAAGGTTGGGGGGGGGGGGGGAGTGAAAAGATGAGCGAACCAGAAGCAAAGTAGAGCATTCTTCGTGCGGCTGTTTGCCTTGTTCAGTAACGAAGTCCATTTCTATGAGTAGATTAGTGTTTCCGTCTTGCTTTTTTATGGAATTGAAGCAGCTCTTTCCTCTCTTTTGAAGAATCGATTCAAGCTTTCACCTTCCTCGGCTATTTTACTCTCTGAACTTGAAGAACAAGGTAGCTTTGCGGGCCTGGGGGAGCGAGGCGTCAAAGTTCTTCTTGGGCTGTTTTTGGTGAAGAGGGCTTAGCCCAATCCTAGTAAATTATTGGGCTTTTATTGGGAATTAAAAGGTCCAACTGTTTCAAAAATGATCATGAGACTGAAAGCCCTTAAACCTTAATTTTCCTTCTTTCCTTTACTGAAATCTTTGGATGAAATGAAATATTGGGCCTCGGGTGAACGTTAGTCGGTTTGATTGAACTCGATTAATTTCTATCAATTTTTTTGAATTTGGTATTAATTAATTATGAAAGACAGTTTATTCAATTATATCAATCGATTTTCAGAATCTAAAATTTATAACCACGCCGAACAAAAAATTGACTATCAATAATAACTTTTATATAAATATTATTAATATTTTTAAAATAGAACTCAACTTCAAAATCAATTCTATTCAAATCGAAGTAACCAAACAAATCGATCAAAATAAATTGATTTTGATTATTTTTATTTTTTATTATAATTCAATTGATTTTGATTATTTTTTATAAAAATTCGATATTTAAAATTATAAAACTAAACCAAGTGAACTAACCAAATGCTCACCCCAACAAATATTTACATCACCTCTCGAAGCACAAAAATATTATTTGAGTTCAATATCAGATAAATAAAGTATAAAATTAATAATGTTTGTTTATGTCTGTTAATTCTTTTTCTTTACCCAAACCTGCTCTTCTTGAACTAATGTATGCTTGTATGACTTACAACCAATGCTATCATTTCTGATTCGACAAGTTCCCCCTTAAACCTAGTAAGCCGCTAGACTGCTACGTTTGTCGTCCTGGGCCATGCTTCTTTTAATCAGAAGTGGTTCTGGAATCACAATTATTGATTTTGTCAATGAACACCCATCTCAGAAAGGTGGGTTTGTTCAACAACTGTCCTCGTTGGGAACCTCCTTAAGAACTTAATCCAATGTCTGTGAACAGGTTCGCTGACACGTAAACAGATACAATGCATACTAGTCCCTGAGCTAGAGTCAAATCCCTTATGACTTGCGCTCAAGATTATCCAAAAGCCGCCAGGCAATGCATGAAAAAGGAGGAAACCCGAAATTAATCAACCAATAATCTCCCTTTCTTGATCTTGTTAGCAATGATGCATACGAGTTTAAGAGATGTTTGATTTGACAGTGATAGCTAGAAGACTGCATGTCTGCTGGCAGCTGTTGGTTAGTCCGTGGTTTGCTTGAAAATTGTTTGTTTGTGAGCTCTGACATGATGCAAGAGAAGCAAGCCATGTGTACAGCACTAACTGTGGTTGGAAGTTGTTGATGTTATATTTGTCTGCTGCCATACTCTGATGTTACTCTCTCAGACTCGAGAAATTCAAGTAGGTGGTCCAGTTAGCTGCAGAAGAAAGCCAAGTGTACAGCACTAAAATGGGATTCCCAATTGCTGCTATATGTACTAGAAATTCTAGATCGGTTGATACCATTGATCTCTGATATTTTCTTTTCATCTTCTGCATTCACGGGGATCAATAATGGAAGAATGCCTGCCAGGTCCTTTCCATTTTGCTTAAGAAAAAGCAAAGGGATCGTGTCGTAACATGCGGGCCTAAAAATTCGACTGTCAAACGTGATGTAAAAATATTAAAAAATTAAGAGTCATTATTAATCTTTTTTATTATGTGTGATTGATCATCGATTGACTCGATTCTAATCGATAAAGTCTTAAATTAATTTTAAGTCCACTGAAAAGAATCTTTAACTGGTCTATGATTTTCTAGATTTAGGCTCGAGAGTACGGTTGCGTTCGAAGAAGAATTAGTACTCCCGGGACACCTGTTCCATGAACAGTACCATTCTTAAATTATCCTATTAGGTTTTAATTTTTAAGTTCACTATACTTCCTTAGTTATTATTCACTTATTTTATCTACTATTCAACCTAAAATGGAATGCAAATGTGAGGCAAGATAAGATGCATGACGTGAGATAAAAATATCGGACGAGTAACCTTTTATCAAGGACGTTCTCCCGAATCCGCCCATCATACTGGTGGGATCCAAGATGTTCTCTCACATAGGGAATTATCCGATAAACTCACCTTCACAAATTTAACGAATAATTCTCATCATCGAGGTCATCGTACGTTTTTCTTTAAAAATAATATTTTCGTGTACAATGAATCTAATTCGGGCAAAAGCCTTTTATTAAAGATATTTTTTGAGCCCTCCCATCATACTGGTGAGACCCGGGGACACCTCTTCACCTAGGGAGCTTTTCTAGGGATACCCGCCTTCGTAAAATTCTCGGAAGATCCCATCATCGGGCTTAAACTCGAAAACAGAAATATTTATATGCAATGGTATACATGATGTAACATATATATGCTAGGCTAATGCAATTATCTATTTTATTAGTATTTTTTGTATTTTTTATTATTTGATTATAATTTTTATTTTATTTTATTCTTTATTATCATATTTTCTATTTTATTTCTAATTATTATTTTTTATATCTTACATTTTTATTCTAAGTTACTCTTATATTTTTCTTTTATAATTAAATAAATTGTTTATGATTCCATGTTACTTTAGTGACAAAAATTTTATATTTTATATTTTTTATATTTTTATTATTATTATATTTTTTCGTAAGCAATCTTTTATCCAAACCTAAAGCCTAAAATCTTATTTTATATATCTATATTTAATTCTTTTTTTCCTTTCTTACCTTTGTCTTCACATTTTTTTTTATAATATTTATTAATTCATAGTTTGTGCCACTTGATATTTAATGCTTAATTTTAAATTAGTTGTTGTTTTAGATTTTTTTTTATTATTTATTTAATGTCATGTATATTGCATTTTCACAAATTAATTATTTACTATATATTTGAATTATTATTATTTTTTATCATTTTTTATCTATTGTTATTTATTTATTATTTTTATTGAATAAATTTTGTATAGTTAAATTTTATTTATAAAAATTTCGGAATCTCAAAATCAAGACCCTCCCATCGTATTGGTGGAGCCTTAATTCAGATTTCGAACCTAGGGAAAATTAGCTCGGGATTGCGATTCTTCGTGTCCCGACCAATCATCCCATCATCGGTATTGTTTACTTGTCTTATTTAAAATTGAATAATTCTTCTATTTGCTCTTGTTCTCATTATTCCTTTATTTGTAGCTACATCTATTTTATAAACTATCTCCTTTAAATACTTTGATAATTACATATTTAATTTTACCACAATTTTTTTTATTTTTTCATTCATTTCCATTCATAATTTCTTTATATCAATTTCTCTAATGAAGTTTATTATGTCTCCCATTTCGACCCTCTTACATCTTATACTATATCTTGAATCTAGCCATA